>NC_141339.1:15191176-15401176 GCF_037954235.1 Aulostomus chinensis | reverse complement strand
ACAAAGTCTGTGTACCAAATATTAAGTTCTGTTTTTCTGATGTATCAAATACTTCTGTCATGCAATAAAATACAAATACTTGAAAATCATACAATGTGATTTTTCTGGATTTTTGTTTTAGATTCTGTCACTTACAGTTGAAGAGTACCTGTGATTTAAAAATTACAGACCTTTGCAAGTGGGAAAACCTGAAAAATTGTTTGTCTATATACACACCTGTGAGAGTTGAGGTTTTGATCCTCTTCTTTTTCCTTTAACCTTCAGTTCAGCAAAAAAAAGAAACGGAATGTGCCTTCATATTATTGTGTTTTCTTCTTGTAGACATGGAGCTGCAGATATTAAGAGGAGAGAACCGGAGGAACATGGTTCTGTCTGTGGCTCTGCTGGCTGTCAGCGCTCTGTTCTACTATGTCTTCATTTACAGTGAAGAAGACTCATGATGTCAAAGGGACCTTCTGCTGTTGAGAGGCTGCAGTACCTCAGCTCTGGCTCTTGATGGCGTCTTTGTTCCATCCACATCCTCTCGCCCTCTTGCGTCTGTCACATTCCACATACCCATTGTATTTTTTTGGTTTCTTCTTTCATTCTTTAAACTAATTAGCAGCTTTTGTGAGCAAGATTTAAGAAAAAAAAAAGTGGCCTTGTGTCGGCAGCGCTGGATTTGCATGGTTTGTGTTCAAGCTAAACAATCAGGTGATAACGGACCTGTTGACAGAACCTCCATGGTGGACCTACGCACAGGATCATGTCACCAGCAGCTCAGCTCACTTTATAACACCCAACAAGTTTTAGTGAGCTCAGCTTCCATTCTGTTACATCGTTTCTACTGCTGTATGTAGGCTTTCCTACATTTACTATCATTTTTTTTCCCTTACACATATATATCACTAAAAAAACTGGAAAATTTGCCTTATGTCACAAGGGTTGTTATTTCTTTATTTTAAATGTTGAAATGTGCCAATCAAATCTGCTTTCCCGTTAATGTTAATAAATATGCATGCAGCACATGTCGTGTAGTTAAATGGATGAATGTGTTTGATGCATTTGGTGGTCTTATTAATTATTTGACAGTAAAAATATAGAGCTTGAGTTTGTGTCTTGACTTTAATGGTGAACATTATTTTCTAATAAGAGCTTAAAGATGCTAAACATGCTCACAGATGTCTCATTAAATACGGTAATGACAAAAATCAAGGTATGAGAAACGTGCCTCGTAATTGCTGTTTATCTGGTATTGTCGTAAAATAATTACTTCTTATCCACTTTGAAAGCGGACGTCATCCTACCTGAAATACACAGGTTTGGTATTCGAATTATTCCTGTGGTGGAGGGTTGTTTTTTTTGTTAGTCAGCAGACTTCATTAGATGACTCAGCTTTAATAGGAACCTAAATTTGTCAAAATTGTTTGAGTATTTTCACATGACTCAACAACCCCAAACCATCCAAAACCAAGAAGCAAGGAGGCGAAATATCTTGAGGAACCCTGCTGTGGAGATCTGGGAGTTCAAGAGTGAGTGTGGAAATAAAGTATGGCGCTGACTCTCATCACTTTGTTATTGATAACTCATTTAAAGCTCTTTTATGGTGCCCCCCCCCAGGAAGAACCAGTAAGGGTGAACAGGCATCTGTCACCAGATCTCAGCTGGTCGGCAGCCCACTCGCCATCTGATGTCCTGGTTCTGATACCCACTATAATGTGCTTCCCCCGGCCAGCTGTGAGGGGAACAAACACATGCGCCCCATGCTGGCCTGACTGACCATCAGGTGACCACCCTGCTGATTTTCTTCCACAGTCAAGGCATGGGAATTGTAAAACATCACGTCCCGCTGGTTCAATGTGGGGACGCAGCCTGCTGCCTGTCCCGACTCAGGTGTAGCCGAGGCTTTGTCTGGTGTCGGTGCGAAGCTCTGGCTCCTTGTTAGAGGGTCCCTCTGAGCAGGAGTGGAGGGAGTTGAGGAGGATACGCCAAGGTCATAGAGTATACACACGCCACCAGGACAACATCAGGATGGGGTGACTGAGCGCTTTGTGTTGACTGGAAACATCAGCTAATGCACCGCTCCAGTACTGATGCTGGATATCAGTCTGACACTGACTCAGATAGCGGGTTGCTTATGATTTAGCACTGTAAGACAAAGAGGCAGGCTAACCGCTAACCATGCAGAACTGTGATTTCATCTGTTACACCGATTGGACTCCATTCATTGTCTAGGAAAATGGCATGTTGTAGTTTCTGCATGTGGAGTTCTTGAACATTAAATGTCAAACTGGAGACCTTCTGTAAAAGCAAACAGCAGGTGAGAATGTTGTATTTTTTATGTAACGGAGCGCTGATAAAGAAGGTGTTGTGGACAGAGGGATGAAGCAGCAAGGGCTGCAGGATTCTGATGCTCGCCAAGGCCAAGACTGAACAGGGCACTAAAACTAAATAAGAACATACAATGACATAGGAGCCTAAAATGACAGGATATCACTAGGCCCAAAATCTGCTGCCACACTGCTGCCGCCAGTTGGGTTTGTTGCATCAGTGAGTATTATAGACATGGAATGCAGCCAGTACCAAAAGTAGCTCGAGGACTAGGATTATGTTTTAGGACAGCAAAGTATAGATGTATGGGACACAGACAACACCGACTTTAAAGAAGCCCACAGAAAAGCTTCTCATGCACTGAGAGTTAAGACAAGTGTGTAATAGGAGAGCCCGGTAAATAATTTTTTTGTGCCCTCCTCCTACATATTCTATTATCACAAACACAGACCACGGCACTCCTACGCACCCATTCTCTCATCCCCAGATAAAACAAGTAAACAACCCCATTATGCAACACTTTTGTGGGATTTAAAAGATGATACGGCTACTGGATATGTTTAAATATTCAATTTATACATTGTCCTTGACATTATTGTTGATTTCAAATAATTAAACAATTAGTCCTGAGGTAAACGGTAGCACATTTCTAAGTGATATTTAATATTTTCATAAGTGACACTTGTCCATTCATCCATCCAGTTTCTACTGCTTATCCTGTTAAGGGTTGCGGGGGGCTGGAGCCTATCCCAGCAGCCTTCAGGTGAGAGGCGGGGTTCAATTTAGAGTATCAATCAGCCTCGTCCCCTCTTGATGTCTTTGGACTGTGGGAGGAAGCTGGAGTACCAGAGAGAACCCACACAGGAACAGGGAGAACATGGAGACTCCAAACAGAAAGATCCCGTGCTGGAGTTGGGGCCCGAACCCAGAACCTTCTTGCTGTGAGGCGACAGTGCTGACCACTGCACCACCGTGCCACCAAGTGACTCTTGTATTTAGTGGTTTTATTTGAAATCTCAGTCAGGATTTTTGAATTACAACTTTTACTTGGAAGCATAGTAATGTGAGTGCAGACTTCCATTTACATTATATACTGCACATGTGTATAAATATACTGGATATTTGTGTGTGTATATATATATTTCTCTCTCTCTCTCTCTCTCTCTATATATATATATATATATTATTAGAAAGTATTTCAAACTATTTAGTATTGCTCTTCTGCACAGTCGTACACTTGCCTGTTGCCCATCCTATTACACAATGTGCTAAGTGGCCTCAAGTTACATGACTTATTGAAAAATAGATTTTAGTATTAGCCTCTCTGGACAGCAAAATGCCAGATGTCACTTTGAATTCTTTTCGATTTAGAAGTAACTGGATGTTTGAGCAGCACTGAAGGTGGGGGTTCACTCTCAGGTCAAAAGTCATTATGTAAGAATTGCATCTGTGGCTGTTTATGTAGTCGGGTATAAGTCTGCTGCTTTTTGGCCGGTTCACAGTTCACACAGTCCGCTGACATCGTCGAGGTTTTATATTGGACGATCGGTCATTTTTCATTTCAATTTATTTCTGTTTTATATTGTAAAGATTTGATGTTGGTCCTGTAGTTGAAACATTATAAGCACAAAAAAAACCCCACACATTTATGTATCGTTAACACCTTTCTTACACATCGCCAACACCTAGCTTATCGTCGCCTTCTTAAAATAATCGGCTAAGTCATTTTTTCAAGTTTTTCAGAAAACACAAAAAAACTAGAGAAAAAACATCTTAAGGAACTGTTTTAATCAAAAAGTTAAAAAAAAAAGACAGGCGAGTGTTTTAAGAAGCTGACATTATGTTTTAACTCTGTTTTCACGCTTTTGCTTCATTTCCATATTTAACATTTTATGGAGCTGTCTCATGGTAAACAGTGTCTTCAGGGTCAGGATTTGTAGACCAACGTCCACCGCAGAATCTTGGAAGCTAAGTAACAAATAAAGATACATTTACATGCTGTTTCACTTACTGTAGCTATGCAGCTAATTCGTTAGCTACTCTCACCCCCAGTTGTGTGTTAAAGCAACGTTATGTAGCATTTTTGTAAAATTTGAAACTCAGAGATTCAACATCATCTTAACGGTAAGCTGGCTAGTCAAGTGTGGCTTGTGAGTCCTAAAGCCCAAATATAAGTTAGCATTTTTGAACTTCTGGCTCTGTCGTCCCTGAGTTAATAGCTTTTTAATTTTGAAGCTTATATGTGTTTTTTTTAAAAGGTGGTTATAATTACAAATGGTTTAAGAACAGAGAGGTTGTCAAGGACAGTGTCGTCAAGCTGAACACATACAAGAACAAAGTGTGCAGCTAACTGCTGTGCCTAGGAACTCACTAGCGAATGCATTTGTACATTTATCATCACACCATCCAGGAAGATTATCTTGCTTTGCTAACTCTGGCTTTTTGTCAAGGGAACCCATGGAGATGCCAGCTTCTTGATTTACACTGTGTGTGTGTACATTAAGCTAACTCTCAAGTCACGAGCATCCTAGCTAGCTCACGGCGCTGCTTTCAGGTTGTACATGCTAGCCCTGACTTGCCAGCAGCTGGATGTTTACTGATGAAGCTAAGAAGTGACAAAGACAAAAAGTAAACCCTGGCTACTGCTAGTTAGTGTAATGTTAACGGTTAGCAATAGCACCTCGACGAACTGGTGAGGGTTCAAGTTTACAGTCATAGCAAGGAGATTACTAATAAAGATGTCCACTTACAAGCAAAAAGTCTTTTCGCCTAAACGTTTTTCTGTCCCTCTCCGTCTCATTCCTGTTTTCCAAATTAGTTCTTTCATTTGGAAATAATCTTACGATAGTGTGGTGCTAAACTGCATTATGCTGCTTTCATGCTTAAATTTAATAAGAGGGAGACGTCGGTCAGAAAGCTAATGCAGGCTGAGTCTTGTGTAGCAGAGTGTTTGCTCTGCATTGAATGTCTGTTTTGCTGTATCAAAGTAAGTACAAAATATTGAAATGAATTCACACTTTTTTTTTAAAACATTTTTCAACTTTTAGGCAGTAGAATATAGGACTTTTGCAAGCCTTTATGTGATGTAAACAAAAATGTTGCTCAATTTCAGTTCGAGCTTGAGTCTTACACCCTTGTCATAATTCAGGTTATATTCCTGAGTACGTAGGATGGTTATGGCTGAATTTATTAAACCCCTCCCCAGCTAATTTTTACATTGCTATCATCAGTTTCACTTGGAGGCGGTAGGAGATACTGTATGTTTCATTTATTTGTTGCAGAGCTCTTAGCGATTTTAGCTGTCAGGTTATGACGGTTACGCAACTCGGACTGGTTTATGGAGCTTCTTTGACCAGGCAAAGAAAGCTGATGGCTGGTATTAAGGCTGAATGGAGGTCCCTATGGCAAACAGTTACAGTAGCAGAGGGTAGTTAAATGGGCTGTATCCACATGCAGTTTTGCAATAATCTGACATTCTGCCTCTGCATTTTTATCTGCCGTCTTATTATCCTGCAGGTCAGATTGACCTCTATTACTCCATATTAAAAGATATTTCACGCACTGCAATTTTTCTCCACGTCTTAACTGTTGTAATGAACTTTTTCAAGCATAGCAGAGGCCCTGGCAGGTTGAAATAATTGAAATAATGTTTTGGTCAAATTGACCTTGAAGCAGAGATGGAGGCTAAATAGGTCTAAATTGCATGCTTGATCTGGTAGGCTGCTTCCCACTGTCATTTTCTCCAAAATATCTCGCCACACAAGCACAGACATTCACACAGTTCATCAAGCCCAGGTTAGTCTTGGTAGATGGACAGTAACCACCCGGTAAACACCGATGTGCCTGGATGTACAGTGATTAAAAGGTGACAGACCCATTGTGATCACACTCATTCATTGATATAAATAACGATGAAATGTCATCAGTTTCATACAGGGTAAAGTATATTAATGTAAAGTAAAATATACTGCACTGTACCCATTGAACATCAGCAAGTACCTTCCATGAAGAGAGGACATTGTATCCTGTTTATTGTGTTATTTCACGTCTAAAGTGAACATAATAATGTGGCAACAGCACAAAGCGAAAACCTCAAACGGTGTGTTGTTGAGTGTTGTACCCTGAAAAATGTCCCTCACACACACGCACACACACGTACACACCATGTCACAATGTTTTACTGAGAAGTCAGGTTGAGCGGAGTTAATGTCCCCTGCACCAGGTTTAGGACCCCTCTCTCTCTCTTCCTCTCTCTCTCTTCCTCTCTCTCTCTCTCTCTCGCTCTTTCTTTCTCTCTCTCTCTCTCGCTCTTTCTTTCTCTCTCTCTCTCTCGCTCTTTCTCTCTCTCTCTCTCTCTCTCTCTCTCCGCACATACATGACATAAACGCAGACGTTCACACAGCTTTCGTGCATCATGTAGAGCACAAAACACAAGCAGCACACAGGCAGCACATGCACACCCACTCGCAATCTGGTCAATTACACATGATGAATCCTTGTAAGGAACAGTCCAGGCGCTCATATCACACACACACACACACACACACACACACACACACACACACACACACACACACACAACTGAATGTAAACTTAAATCTTAACCCAAAATATTAAATATTAACCCCAAACTGCCCTGTAAAGGGGAGAACCAGCACAAATGTTCTCACTGACCCCAAACCCTAAAAACGTCCTCATTAGAATAGTTTAAAACATCTTGTACCTATGTCTTTGTCAGGACCTTCGACGACATAATGAATTCCTGAGCCCTTTACTCAAACCATAACGCAACACATGAATATGTTAGCTAAACCAAACCATAGCCCAATTCTTACTTTGACCCTAAAACCAAGTCCTGATCATCAAATAGCTTTTTAAATTTGTGAGGACCAGCCAGTATGTCCTCACTTTGCTGGTTAAAAACTAAAGCATTTCAGTCCTCACTATGTATCAATTGTATGCACGCACGCACGCACGCACACACACACACACACACACACACACACACACACATCCTTGTACTTGTATCTTTGTGAGGACTTTCATTGACGTAATACATTCCCTAGCCCCTCACTCTAAATCTAACCATCTCAACTGACTGCGTGACCCTAACCTTGACCCTAAAACCAAGTCTTGACCTTCAAACAGCCCTTTGAAGAAGTGAGGACCAGCTAAAATGTCCACACTTTCCAAAAATGTTCTCACTTTGTCAGTTAATTACATATTCTAGTCCTCAATATGTAGCAAGTACAAGAACACACACACACACACACACACACACAAACACACACACACACACACACACACACACAAACACACAACACACACCAATGCAAGTGTTTGACCTGGAGCAAATGGACAAATGATGATAGCTTTTACCGCAAAGCAAATTTCATGCAGCCAAAGTGGCTTGTCCCTGCTTTTCCCGGAGATAAAATTTGTGTGTGTGTGTGTGTGTGTGTGTGTATGTGTGTGTGTGTGTGCGTGCGTGTGTGCATGCTTCACGGTGAACCTCACCGCCTCCTAATCACCACGTAGGTGGTTCCAGGTTTTCTCTATACACCAATGCGATCCCCACGGGGATGTTACAACAGACATAATAACACTATTTTTTTATTGTTATGTGTGTGTGTGTGTGCGTATGTGCATGTGTGTGTGTTTCTACCTTTTCTCCTGCCATCTGCAGGTTCAACAACATTCCTACAACATCACTTTTACATGAATATGTAATAACATCCCAGGAGGCAGACAAAAACCAGCTATTGGTGTGATTACAAAATCAATAAGACCAAAGCCTTTTCCATTGAGCAAATGGATAACTCAGTAATAATAATGTTCCTATGGAGAGCATTTGCTACATCAGTGTAATTAATATTATTAATGAGGGAATCATTCGACTGTGTACTTTGGTAATTGCCTTGAGAGCTGCTCAGTTCTGCACTGATCAAGCATTACATAATTCAAACACTGCTACCAGCTTCTATTTGGACTAATGGATGTAACATCAAAGTGGCGGACCAACGGCAAATTTCTGTGTTGTTAATATTAACCTCAGCAACAGAAAAGAGCCCATTTTCATACTGAGAGGGATAACAGCCTTCTGAATGTATTTCATGACATCTTATTTATGTGTTGCTGCAGGTGACATATTGGACGCTTTGGAATTTAAAAAAATCACGCAACTGAAATCAGGCCAACAGGTTTATAAGTAAATGTGTGATGTAATGTTTGAAGACCACGGGGAGCTGTCTGTGTCTCAGTCAGGCCCAATTTCTCACTCCTTTACAGCCTCACCTTCTCCTCCAAGCATAGTCCTAAAGTTTCAAAAGCAGGTTTCCACAAACTACTTGGATCAACTTCATTTCGATGTGATAACACCCAGCTGATCACGTGACTGACACGAACAACATGGCTGCCTTTGGGAAGACAACATGTCTTGAATGTCATTGCAGAGTGCCACCAGCAATGTACCAAGTTGGAAACTGGAAATTTCACAGGAAATATCATCAGAGGTCAGCAGGCGAGCCTCGATCCCACCCACACTGATGGAAACAGTGTGGCAGGAGGATGACAGTGATGAGCAGGTTTATGAGCTGGAGGTTGCATGAGTAACTTTGTGTTCTTCTCATTTGAATTTTTGCTCTACATTGCTGAAGTGTAAGTTGCAGTGGAGGCAATGAGATTTACCGCCTATTCTTTTGTTACTTGTTTCAGCTCCTCTGAAAACCCACCTGAAAATACGTGTATGAGCTGGTTCTTGTCAGCGTTCTTTTGTAGATTGTTTGCCACTGTAAATGATCGTTGCTGCACTGTTGCAGAGCTGCTTTCTTTTCTGTAAACGTGCGTCTCTTCTGTGCATGTGGAGCGTAGTTTTTGAAGGACGGGTTGTTGCAGAGCACTCTTTTCTCCTGTGGTTTTTTTTTTTGTCATTAGTGATTCGTCATCACTTAAGAGGCAAAGAATCTAAAGCCGTGCGACTCTACACCACGCTGGTTACCTCCACTATAATTTAGTCAACCACCAGTGAGCACTGAACTCTGTGCAGGTGGATCTGAAGTGTGATTTTACACGGCAACCAAGAAAGGAGAAAGCGTGTGGGAGCACCTTTAGTTTCAGGTAATTGATGATACAATTCATGGCAGTGACTCAACAAGTACCTTGTGTTAAAGCTGTCGGTGTGTTAGTGGGCGCAAATCCTGCCAAAGGTGCCACACTGGACTGACGGGTGGAAAATCGAACGGTCAGATCATTAACAAGGTTATGCAATTAATTCAAGCTCACAGGCTTAACCGCAGAAAAATATCTCCCAGTTACGTTTTAATTATCGAGTGAAAATTGTTGCCTGTTGTGGCTTGGACAAGCTAATATCTGAATATCCTACAAAAGACACATCAAAGCAGTAGTTTATGTAGTTTGTAGAGGACGCTGGTGCCTTCAAATCTGTCATGACTTGCACTCATGTAACATGATTTGAGGTGAAATGATGGATTTTGACAGAAAACAAAAAGTTGTTTTTTTTGTGGGTTTTTTTTTTACACAAAGCTAAAAGACTGTTGATTTGAATCCACAGCAGTTGTGTACATATTAAGATGCACACTTGCTAACAGTTAACGAGACGCTGACTGCGTGACCAGCTGTAGGTAGAGGCCTCGCTCACGTTTCCCTCTTTACTGCCTCCCTAAGCATCTTTGTTCTGAGAATTCCAAGCCAGCCAGCGACGTGAAAAGCAGCCCAACAAATCAGTGTACCATGAAAGTCCTGTTGAAAGTGTCGAATGCTGCATAATGTTGTGACCTTTATACATTGTGCACAGTGGCCTGTAACATGCTTTGGTGGTTGAGCAAAAGCAACATCTGTTGAGGTGGTGAGAAAAAAACAAGATGAACAAACATGTCCTGCTCTCACAGCACCACATCCTCAGCAGTCCATTAGCGGCCCCCAGCGGCCCTCACCTTTGCCCTACTTGGTGATCCTACTTAAACTGATTGAGGGCTTCACAGATTTGAGCTGGAGTTTATTACAGACGGTAGTCCGAGAAATTACACGGACTCGTAAAACAAGAGGTGGAAAAAGTCCAGTTTGGACCATTAAAAGCTCATCTGAAGCATGCTAAAATGTGACTGCTAGCAGAAATAACTGACAGCTCTCAAGTGTCCTCTATCGTGAACTTGTCCTGATAAGAGTGCCCTTAGTTCAATGGCTTCAATGAAATTTGGTGCCAGTTGAAGAGTTTTATTTGATAAAACATAAAAAAAAGATACTGGATTTTAATGCAGATATCAATAGAATGCAAACACAGTTTATGTACAACATTGTGAATTTGAAAAAGCAACATCGTCTTTTGTTCCACAGCATTTGGAAAAGACCATAAATCGTATATATTTTTGTGCCGTTTTCTCATCATTAATGATGAACCAAGGAGAAGAAGCTTCAGGGTAACTGTGGATATCTGACCTTTGCTGGCTCCGCCTCTCTAGGGGGCACTGCAGCGTCATGCTTCCCCCATCACATGGGGAGTCAAAAGGCTGTTTACAGTTAGGAATTTGCAGGGTTGAGATGGACATTGCTCGCCACATAAATATTTATAATGGGAAATGGAAGCTGGCGAAATGATAACATCTAACCTGAGGAAATACCGGGTATTTCACACTTAACGCTGAGTCATGGTATTGAAATTCCTTACCCACATGTCATTTATGATAAATAAATTACATTATGTGGGATTATTTTTGTCCAAAATTGTAGTTTGAAATTTTTTACAGTAAAGTATTGAATCGCTTGTTTTTTTTTTAATAGGGGCAGCAGGGGAAGTTAGCTTCAAAGTTAGCTGAAAGCTAATTTGCTTCTGTTGCCACCTGGCAGGAAGACAAAACACATATCATCATGTACAATATCCGGACAAGCGCTTATATAAATATTCAACTGGACCTGACACTACATAAGACAACACATACGTGTGAAGATCTATAAGAGAACCATAAAAATGTCAATGTACCAAGATCACCTTCTTATAGCTACCTACACCAAAGTCCCTGGTAGCTGTATCTGTTCAAATGTGACATGATTAATAACACTTCATAAATGCAAACTACAGTTGAGGATGATGGGAAGTATTTGGACATTAACAAGTATGAACGTACATTTGATGTTCAGATGAGAAATAGCAGCCAAACTTGAGGATTCATCCTCTGGGGGCCATGAATCTCCGTTCGAACGTTCTTGTCCATCCACAGCCATCACTATAAGCACGCTGCTCGTGTAACTAAAATAATTCTCCTGCTGCGCTGCTCCTGTATTCACGTGTTAACCTTTTTTTCTTTTCTTTTTTTTTCCATTACCTATTATATTCTCAACATTTACAATACACTTCCCTGTCCACCCGAAGCTGTCTGGAGCACTCAACTGAGTTTCTGTGCTTGGTAATTACGTAATGATGCTAATGAAGCAATGACTCCGTACAGATGCCCAAAGTAGGAACCCAGAGATAATGTTAAATGACACGTGGGGAATGCAGAACTGTACGTACAGTACAGCAGCAGGAAATCAAATCCAGAGTTTAAATAGTCGTCTGTGCAAACCTCATTTGGTTTTTAGATTAAGAAGTTGCATTTACAGTTGAAATGACAGAATAAAGAATGAACACAAGAATCAATATCTTGGAATTGGGTGCACTGCTGGATATGATGTATGAAGTACAGATGTTATGTAATACAGATAAAAAGGCTATAGTACTAAAAAAGAACCTTTGCTGGGGTTTGATGTCATTTTATACCTTGGCCTGTAAAAAAAAAAAAAAAGTGTTAAAAAGTGTCATACATCTGTCTATCTGGTGTCCTGGAGAAGAAGAGGAGTTAGTAACACATATATAGGATATATACTGAGCCAGAAGCCCAGAGCACCATGGGAGATATCTCAGAGCTAGTCTAGGCCAGCCCTAACTATAAGCTTTAACTAAAAGGAAGGTCTTAAGTCTGCTCTTAAACGTAAAGAGGTGGTCTTCATCCTGGACTGAAACCTGACAGCTGAAGGCTCTGGCTTCCATTCTACTTTTAGAGACTCTAGGAACCACAAGTAACCCTGCATCCTGGGAGCCAAGGGTTCTAGCTGGATAGAAGGGGACTATGAACTCTGTCAGATATGAAGGTGCCTGACTGTTGAGGACTTTGTATGTTAGAAGGAGAATTTTAAATTCTATTCTGAATTTGACAGGGAGCCAATGCAGAGAAGCCAGTACAGAAGAGACATGGTCTCTTCTACCAGTTGTAGTCTTTAGGGACTTATTGGTGCAGCCTGAAATAAAATTGACTTGACTTAACTTGACTTGGTCTACGGTCCTCTGATCCAGGACCAGTTTCAGCAGCCTGGAGGATAAACGTTTGTGTGTGGCTGCCAGGATCAGAGACTTTACAGCTCAGCTGGCAGTGAGACCAGACTTCTCATCTCTGCATCTCTCGCTCACACACATATACACGTGCCTTCCACTGACTCATTATCGTAGATTTTGATGAGATAAAATCTTCTCTAAACAAACCTTTTCATTTCCTGTCATTGCACTCTTTCATATCTTATCGATGCGACAATATACTGAAGACAAGAGAAGTATATAGCTAGCAATCTTTATGAAGAAAAGACTCTTTTGACAGCCTTGTTAGTGCAAATCATTTATATTTGCTTGACAACACCTGCTCATCCCGGTGAGGAGGTAATTCAAACTCCTGAGAGGAAGCTGGCACGTGTTTTCACACGTTCACCGTATCTCAAACTGTCTCTCATTCACTCTCCCTGTAGCGCAGACACACACTCACGCGCAGACACACGCACGGACTGAGCAAACAAATGTGTCTAGGTGTAAAATGAAGCTATTTTCCAGGGGCAAGGTCTTTGCTTTCACAATGTGCCATTAGTCTCTTCAAACAGACCCACCTGCCTCGGCGAGGAGAGAGGCTGAAGCGTAGTAAAGTGGATGTGAAAACAAAAACAAGTCAGGCGTAACGCACAGACTCCTTCAAAGAAACAAGTCATGTCACACGTGATGGAGACCTTCTCGCTTTTTTATCTCTTTATTCCTCTTGTAGAAAATGTACATCAAAGACATTACGATACAAAAAAATTGGAAATGGCACACGGTACTCACAAGTTGGAACAACAAGGGCTTTACAATACTGCTTTGGCATTTTAAAAACAAACAAACAAACAAACAAAAAACATTGAATAAAGTGCAAGTTTTTCCATTCCTTTTTCTCATTGAAGTACATTCGCGGGTTTTGTTTTTGTCTATTTGCACAGACATTTCTTGTTCACAGGGTTTCCAAAAATGTCATCCTAACTTGTAGTGAGACATATTTAAAGTGCAGATACAGTACGAGACATGTTTCTAGCATCACCCCCCCCCCCCCCCCCCAAGCACACACCGTCAACTGTAAGCAGATTGTCGATGGTCACAGGATGGTTTGTCTTTTGCTCTCTTTTTCTCACACACCCTAACACACACACACACACACACACACACACACACACACACACACACACACAAAAAGCCCTAACAATTTTAGACTTCGCTTGGGGATCTCGACCGGTAGGCGCCGTTGGTATGAAAGCAGCCACAGAGAAGCATGTAGATGGAGCGCTGGATTTCTGTGTTTCTGTAGGCGTAGATAATCGGGTTAATCATGGAGTTGTAGGTGGCTGGCAGCAGTGTGGCGTAGGTGTACACTGATGGATACTCCCGTTCGCCAACTAAACAGTAGATGGCAAATGGAAGCCAGCTGGCACCAAATGTCCCCAAGATGATAGCCAAAGTAGAGACCCCCTTCTTGGTGGCGACGTAATGCGATGTTGCAAAAAAATGTTGCTGGAGTGCGATCTGGTGTGCGTGGCGACACACGATCTTACAAATCTTGAAGTAGAGGGTTAGCATGAGCACAAAGATGGCAAAGAAGAAGGTGGCTAAGAGCGTGACGTTGCTCCGGGTTAAAGGGCGTACGATGCTGCAGGAGGAGGGTTCATCCAGGCAGTTCCAGCCGAGCACCGGCAGCAAACCCAGGAACAGAGACACCCCCCATGTCCCCATTAACATCAGATGTACATACTGCAGCGTCTTCTCTGAGAAGTAAGTCAGGGCGTTGTAGAGGGAGAAGTAACGGTCTACTGTTATGGCCAAGAGGCTAATGATGGACGCCGTGAAAGAGGCCACCAGGAAGCCTACAGTGATAAGGCTGATGGTCTCAGAGGAGATCACATACTGAAACACAAAGTTCAGGATTAATCCCATGCCGGCCAGCAGATCTGCTGTGGCCAGGCTCCCGATTAGCACAAACATGGGAGTCCTGAGTGTCGGCGTGTAGAAGATGATTGCTACCACTATGGCGTTCTCACAGGCGATGACGGTGCCTGACATACAGAGCATAATGTCCCACGGGTTGATAGTGAACTCTAACGGGGCGGTGGAGAACTCCAGACTGCTGTTGTGCTCTGGAGACTCAGCCTCCATCCACTGGAGAGCTTCCACCGGCACAGGAGTGGCAGAGGAGTCATTCACCACCAGAGACTCGTTCATATCTCCCCGCTGGATGCTCTTTGTCCTGAGGGCAGCAGGAGAAGACAGAGGGGGGTTTGAAAATGATCATTTAAAGATAAACCACTCGAGGAGTTGGTTATTATTGCTGACGAACAACGCTGGACTTTACTTGTGCACAGAGAAGCTTACAAATACATTAAATTATATATAAATGATATATTCAAAATCAAATAAAGCAAAACTTCCAGTATAAATCCACTCTAACGCTTCAGCCGCAAAGAAGCTGGTAAAATGAAGTCATCTGAGTGAATGAACCCTGACACATCTCTCAGGACACTCGTCGAAGTGAATGCAAAAACATGCTGCTAAACTTAGTTAAGTCGAAAACAAGTGTCGAAGGAAAAACTGAGATCAAAAATCGCACACAACTCAAATTCAAAGCTGTTTTAGGGAGAATTTTCCCCTTCAAAGTTACTCATGGTGCTGTCATAGAAGCTGTCCATGGTGCTGAAACCCCGACCGGCCACCTGCCTCCTCCCAGTCCGGCTTTAGATACTTTAATGAAGGTTTATTCAGTGTTTTAAGCTCAGAAGTGGCCTCTTTTTAATACCGGATAAGTCTTCTGTCTGCAGACATATTATAAAACTTCAGTCTGGCGCGTTTAATTCTCCTTATTTTAGTACAAACTCTAAGCTGGGAGCATTGGTTTTCATCAGGAAAACCAGAGACACTGTCGGAGCCTCCTACCTCCGTGACTGAGCTCAGGTCGTCGTAGGTATTCGAGCCCCTCGTCTGACGGGAACCGAAGAGCAGCCTCGCACCTCTGGACCCTCTCAAGTGAAGCCCTTGGTCTTGTTGTGCTTCCCACGCATGGGACACACATCCAGGGCAGAAGTGGTGTGAAGCATTGGCCGGTGATCAGCTCGGCGAGGAAGGCGATAATGACGGCGAGGAGAAGGAGGATAGCGGCGCGACCACAGACGAGGACGGAGAGTTTTAAACCCCGGTGACGTCACGGGAGGGGGGGCGAGAGGGAGCGAGAGCCTCTGAGTACCATCTCACTGTTGGCAACAAGCATTCTGCAGAATTTCTTTCTTTCTTTTTTCCACTGAGAAAATGAAAGTGAAGAATGTCGTTCTCCACAAGCCCAGAAGAGCACGGCTACTGAGCGTCAAGCGACATTTGTAGGCCTTGCAGCCGCTGCACAATGACAGACTGCTGGATTTCAAGCGTTTAATCCACGTGTTGAGATTCAGCGAGCCTTCTAATCTTTAATACCTGCTAATTTCAAAAGTCAAGGAAGAATTTATATTCGTTCTCAGCGTGAGGCTACAAGCTGAGGACTGCTGTGAATTACAAATCCTGGTTCGTTTCACTCAAGGGAGTTTTCACTGTCAGATGTTAGTGTGCAAGTATCCTTGCACAAGGTTAGCATACATTCATGTGTGCACTAAAATAAGGCTGAACCTGGTTGAAAAAGCATCCTATTGTTATTATTTTTTGACTGACATTGCATTTACAAACATAATATTTGAAGGAATTATAATATTTGAACCATGATTCCGATTTTTAATTGAAAAATTTAATTATAAATATATATGGGAGTAAAGACGATTCGGTTGATTTTTTTTAAAATATAGTTTGTTGAATACAGTTTGAAAGCCAGTATATCTCTGTAGCACATACTTTTTTTTATAGACACATTAACATTTTGCTAATGTTGCATCTACTGAAGTAAAGTAAATTGCAATTTTGTTAAAGTTTCGATGTGTTGTTCAGACCTATTTACAAGCCGGTCTTAAGCCTCCGTACAATTCCACTTCCTATCAACAGCGTGCAGCCCCCTGTCTGTCAGCTGTTTATAGGTCATCTGTGTTTTATCTAAAACCACAGCAGCTTGGGTGACACCAGTTGTCTGCTCGTTTTCATTTGATTTCTGTTAGTGCAGTTTCATTGCAGATCCTGTTCAACCGCTGGTTTGCCCTTTTCATCAAAAGCAGAAACATGATCACCTCTGTCACCTGCAGCATTAATCCAAAAATGAATCCGTGCAAATATTGAGCTACCAAAATATCCATATCTATTCTGCCATCAGCAGCCCATTCCAGTTAAACATCCGGTTGCTGTAGCAACCCGCACTGGCACAGTCCCGTAGCAGTTGCCTCGACTGCCATTGTTCTGCTCACAATTTTGTGGCCAGGTGGGCACTCTATCCACTTTCCAAATGCCCCTATTGAACCAGGGATAGTTGTTATCGCTACTTTACGTGTGTTTGCCATTTGAGTTGTTAGAATTAGATGTTTCTTTCCTTCATTGTAGTGCCGCTGTCACACTGAGCTGCCTGGGAAGCCTGTTGCTCGTGGACTCACTGCACATGACGGCAGATTTATTAGGAGATTTCACTAGTTGTTTTGGGCATCATGCGAACCCAGGCACTTACCTGGTCATTTGACTAATCCAGCGTTAAACCGTCTTCATTTTAAAGGTATATTGTGACACATCTTTTTCTGATTTGAACCGGTTGTTGCTTCCTGTGAGAAATATAAAAGCCATCTCCTGCTTTGATGCTCTAATGCCTTTAGCTTAACTCACTGCATGCCGATGCAGATAAAAGCAGAGGTTGAAACCGACTAAAACCTTGCGACAGGTATTGGTAGTCATTTATGGTATATGAGATTTTGACTTTGCCCAGAGGCAATAACAGCACGTGCCACTAATGCAAATGAAATCCAGAACTTTGAAATGGTACACAACCCGAGTTTAGAAATCTAAATGGTTCATTGTGCAGCCAGGACAGAAAGTGGGAGTTGCAGAAAAGATTTCTTTGAGCCTCTGGAGAAAAATGGAGGCATGCTCATGATGGTCTAACAGTAGGAAAAGTCAGAGATATGGCATAGAACAACCTGTGACCTCCACCTCTGGGGATTTTAGATTCACTACCTCATTTCAGCACCTTGAACAATATGTGCTCTTCCTCTAAGTCAAGTAGCTGCAGAACTAGACGGTGCAGAATGGTTGATCACCTCGGTGATCCACTTGCACCCCTTAGATTTTACCCTGTAGTACAGTTAACACAATGATTTGCATGACTGAATAATACAACAGTTCAATTCAATTAACTGCCTATAAAATGTTAGAATAATTACTGTTATCATTTCCATCAGTTCACTTCAAACATCACAGTCCCCCTATATATATATATATATATATATATATATGTATATATGTATATATATATATATATACATTCAAACCATTAATGATCCGATTGTTCCAACTGTGTTTGTTAATATTAACCTTTTTCATTATCATGTGATTGAGGACTTTCCTTGTTTCCCTCTCCAGAAACCTAAACTCTGAGCAGAGGGATAGATAATACATTGATTTTACACAATTTGTTTTCATTTACCTTTAGAATACGACTGTTTCTAAAATCAATGTTTTTACATCTCACACTTCTACAATTATGTGTCGACTAACAATGGACAAAATGTTGTGAGAGAAACAGAGCAAGAGAGAGAGAGAGAGATGTGGGAGGGACAATGACATTGAAAGCAGCATAGTAATATGGTAACCAGTTTTGGTTTCTAGGCAACAGCTGTTTGGCCACCTGTTTTAGCTGACCATGGGTGTGTGTGTGTGTGTGTGTGTGTGTGTGTGTGGGGGGGGGGGGGTTCCTGTCTTCATACATAAACTTAATGGTCACATGAAGTGCCAAGTGACTCATATTCTAAAAACAACAACAACAACACAAACAGGCAAATATTAAACTGCACATAAACCAGAATACAGTACATTTCATCTAAATTCATTTTTGATTATTTTTTAAATCACAGATATTGAAGCGCTGCACTGCTGCTGAAACACACACACACACGCACTTGTTCTTGTTCTTTGTGTGTGTGTGTGTGTGTGTGTGTGTGTGTGTGTGAGAGAGAGAGAGTTATAAACAGGCTGCCATCAGTTGCAGGATACATTTATTCAGTCATACCACTGCTGAGAGGTTCCACTAGAATGAGACACCTGCCATTTGGAATATAAAAACATGAGAAAAACATGACCTCACCTAACACACACACACACACACACACACACACACACACACACACACACACACACACACACACACACACACACACACCTTCAAAACAGCCCTTTAGGGATACAACATACCACCGCCCCCCAACTGACCACAGTCCCCATAAATGTGGAGAGTGATGTGCTGTCCATGTGCCGCTTTAAAAACACACAGTGACTCATCCAACAATGAAAGGAAATACCCTTCTACAGATATTTTTTCTAGAAAAAAAAAACAGAAGAAAAAAACCTGAACATGCCTCTAATTAAACCAAATGAAGTGCCATTAGTGAGGGAGCAGAGACAAAGAACATTCAAATGATGGAAGATAGTGAAGTATGGGGGATGATTACATTTAAAGAGCTTCAAGGAATTAAAAAAAAAAATTCACTTCCATGTGCCGTGACACGTGCGACCAGAAAAGCTTAACGGAGGAATATCGCAACTCGTACTGTATCTATTTTAAAGTACAAAACAGTGTCCTTTTCTCCAACAGATACAGAATAATTCCTTTTAATGGAACCCTTCAGTCCACTGAACAATCAAAACTAACAGAACCACATTAAGGTCAGGGTCGTTCTATTTTCTCCACTCAACTCAAACATGATGATCGTGAATTGACCTTCAAAAGGTATTACTGGCAACAAACAACAACAACAACAACCCAAAAACACTCTGTTCGATCTTTCCCTTTCAAATGTGGGCCAACGTTTGCTTGAAATCTTTTCCACATTTGCCTTAAAACTCATTATGATGATACATTTCTACGATATTCTCACAAAAAGTCACCCTCGGTGTTTCCTGCCTAAACCTACTGATGCCCACCAGCATGAGTGATCAGTCTGTCGGCCCAAGTCACTGCAGCGAGAAGAACCAAAGTTCATTTTATTATCAGTGGAAAAGGCAATATCAGGACAGTCGTGACAATGCTGTGGTAAAGGTTATTACAAGGTCGGTAGCAGCAGGTGAGAGAGTAGGATCCTACAAACATTCCAAAGATGGAGATGTTGTGCTGCGGCAAACTCATGTAAGATGCATTAACAATTAGAGAGAGGTTGAAAGAAGCATTTCCAGGGCGAGCTGGAAAAGAAGCATGAAGGTGATGTATGGCAAGACACTGGTGAGTTTAGGGAGAGCGGGAAGATTAGGCTGAGATGGAATAGGAAGAGTGGGAGTTCATGGGCTTGTTTCCCTTGAGAAAGACCCTTTATCTGCCTGTATAGACCAGACCCATCCTTTTGTCTACCTGTACAGAACAAACCCATCCTTTTATCTACCAGTACAGAACAAACCCATCCTTTTATCTACCAGTACAGAACAAACCCATCCTTTTATCTACCTGTACAGAACAAACCCACCTCTTTATCTTCCTGCACAGAGCAAACCCATCCTTTTGAGTACCTGTACAAAAGAGACCCGCCTCTTAATCTACCTGTATAGAACAGACCTGCCTCTTTATCTACCTGTACAGAACAGACCTGCCTCTTTATCTACCTGTACAGAACAGACCCGCCTCTTTATCTACCTGTACAGAACAGACCCGCCTCTTTATCTACCTGTATAGACCAGACCCACCTCTTTATCTATCTGTACAGAACAGACCCGCCTCTTTATCTACCTGTACAGACCAGACCCATCCTTTTGTCTACCTGTACAGAACAGACCCGCCTCTTTATCTACCTGTACAGAACAAACCCACCTCTTTATCTACCTGTACAGAACAGACCCACCTCTTTATCTACCTGTATAGACCAGACCCGCCTCTTTATCTACCTGTACAGACCAGACCCTCCCCTTTATCTACCTGCACAGAGCAAACCCGCCTCTTTATCTACCTGCACAGAACAAACCCATCCTTTTATCTACGTGTACAGAACAGACCCGCCTCTTTAACTACCTGTACAGAACAGACCCGCCTCTTTATCTACCTGTACAGAACAGACCTGCCTTTTTATCTACCTGTACAGAACAAAATCAGTAGTCCCGCCCCTTTATTTCAATCGAATAAGCAACAGGCAAATTAGAGTAAGGCTGCAACCAATTTGTTTCTTACTGTTCCTTCTCTTCTGCTGCAATGTCTGTCTTTTTCACACAGCAATGAACATGCAGAGTCAGGAAGGGGGAGGTTGCATGATTCTGATCACATGGGTCTGAGGTCAAGGATTTTCGGTAACAGTTCCAACCATCCCCGGTCTCCCCCAATTATATTATTTAGCTTTTAATATTATTTGTTCTGCTAATGTTATTTGTTCCCTACATGTGCAACATGTTCTACAATGACAACAAAATGATTCTCATCTATACCACAAAAGATATGGGGTTGAAAAAAAGCACAATTATATTAAAGATGTTGGGTGATTCAACTTCATTGATATCAAAATATAAAGAATAACTTGGTCATATTCCTAGCAGTGTTTGAGATAACATTTAGTGCTTTGTGTAGGGAGGTAAACAGAAAAATATGACTAGAAATAGAACAGCTTCAACAGGGTTGAGTCACACTTAATTGACAACAATAATATCAGTGAAACCAACATCAACAGACCAATCCACACTACACCGGACCCTACCAGTTTCTCCTGCGGGTGCTGGGCTCACAGGGGGACGAGCCCATGTATCCATTTCCCATGGGCGAAAGCTCGGCCACCAAGGGCCTGGCTCCAAGGTGGGGCCCCGGTAACCCTCCGGACTGGGTACGCAGACTTTTCCTTTTATTCCTCATGAGGGGTCTTCTGAAAGGTTCTTTGTCTGGCCCTTCACCAAGAACCAATCTGCCTTGGGAGACCCTACCAGGGGAAAAACAGTCCCCGACAGCATCGCTCCTAGGGTCCTAAGGGCACTCAAACTCCTCCACCATGATAAGGTGATAGTCCCAGGAGGATTTAATATTTAGACTTAATATTTAATTTTTCTTTTACACATGAAAATATTTTTAATAATTTATGTCTTAAATGTGTGGGAAGATGAGGGAAGTGTTTGGACATTGATTAAATTTATCAATTTGAGAAGTAATCTAGGTTTTTTATGCAGCATCACATGGAAATATTTGTCCTGCGGATACAAAAATAGAAGATGGACATATCATATTTTAACCTCTGTAATTTTTTGGGGAGGAGGGGTTTAAATATAGCAAATGTATTATTTTGCTTTAATTCTCCTGACATTGTCCCTCACATGCAGAGGCAAATCTCCACTTCCCTCCCCCCTCATCTTCAGGCTCACGAGGCAGAGACGCAGCGACCAGTGGTCAGTCAGTATGCATGTGTGTGTGTGTGTTTGTTACAGAAGAGGCAGCCTTTGTCGCATTTCACATTTTCTAACACCTGTGATTGAATGAGAAAGTGTGTGACAAATTGCACTAAAGTAAAATAGGGTGCACAATGGGTGAAAGGGGGAATTAGAGAGAGAGGAACTGAAAGTTGAGGAGAATGGGAGGCATGAAAAGCAATTACAGAGACTGCATGAAAGGAACAATATTGCATTTTGTTCTTACATGAAAGAAGAGAAGGGGGAAAATGACAAGCTAATTGTTTGTCACACCAATCCAGTCTGTCACACAAAGATAATAAATGATTGTTTAATGTATAACAACTATACACAATAATCAGCAGACATCCAAGAAATACATTTATGCAAAGTGAAATCTGTGGGCAATCTTTTGTGAGTAAAAAGGAACCGATAAAAATCAAACACATCAAGTATGAGTGGATAAAGTCAGCAGGGAATCAAGTAAATTCAACTTTCTTGATGTACATAAACAGTTTCTATCCATGAATGTTTAGCTTGAGGCTAACAACAGCAAAACTCCAAAAAAATTAGCCAAAATCGCAGTGTTTGATTCCTAGGAGGGAATAAATCTCTTTGTGAACTTGAGAAACCTATCAGTGAATATTTAAAAGGGGGAAAAAAAAAGACTTTTTGGGTGATGCATCTCTTCAAAGATTCAAAAATAATTGCAGACAGGTTAATGAAATTTTTAAAAAGTTGCAGTTAAAACTGACAGGAAATAACGGGACCAACAAATAAAAAAAAAAAGAAGAAATCGCAATAAACCAGCCAGTTAAGTTGTGTTTAAAAATAAAAAGATGACTTGGATTTATTAAAACTGACTTTCTTCAGGTAAAAATCTAATTTTGTCAAACTACTTGATACTTGGATTGCTAACACACTACTTTAACGGTAACAGGGAGCCACCTCCCAACAGGAGGAATGTCAATTAAGTTCTAGAGGAACCTCCACCGGTCTTGCGTGCATTCAGAATATTGACACAGGCGATATGGATGTTGGTTGATCCTGCTCATGTTGTTTGTTTGTGTCACATGTATCTGTTCTTGACGTACTCCCTGTATGTCAACATGTCCTCCCTACACAGTGGCCTCACTTGTCCCTGGCCAGTCGTCACATGGCTCTCGAACACGCTGCGGCTATCGCTGTCGACCTGCGGAGGAGAGACGGCGTAGATGCTGTCCTCTGGGAAGCAGGAAACGGGCTCTCTGAGAGATGGAGACAAGGACAAGCAGAGAAGCATGTTCAGTTAATTTTAGAAATATCACATGGGGGCAGAAAAAAAAAACAAGCTGGATTTTCACGTCGGGGAATGTTATTATCTATAGCTGTCAAGATGAAAAAAAAAAAAAAGACACAGCAGCAGAAAACTTCTTTAACAAAATTCAGCATCGATCTGCGGGAGACAGCCAGTCATTAAGAGAGCTGTTAATGGAAACAACATGAGGATGAAAGAGATGATTTTACAGCTGTATTACTCATATTTTCTCAGAAGCTAGACTCTAAAGCATGTCTCGTCATCTTCAAGGTGGATTATCGTCTGTGTGCTTGTCGGGTCATTCGCTCAGTCAGCTGGTCCAGAAGCAGCTGAGGCCTCGGTGAGAGGCCGCCCAGACACGCGCGCCTACTTCAAATGTGACTAGGTGATGGTCGGCCGTGCCAAATGAGATGCAGTGACAATCGGAAGAAACCTTCATTTAAATCATGAAGTCACTGACATCAATCAGACTTAAACTAAAGGTTTTATGTGATTAAGTAAAGACAGAAAGTTTAATAGAGACCCAGCAACCTAGAGGTGACCAAGAGGTTGAGAAGTTTTTGGAATCAAACAGGTTAACAGCTTCTCAAGCTCGTGCTAACAACTGAGGACTCTAACGCCCCCTTCAGCCTTTCCTCATGCGTTATTGTACATTACATCACATTACGCTGATGGAAACATGGCTTTATGAAGAGGCGGTGGATTCAAGGAGAAACCTGAATTTATGAGTGGATGAGATGACCATGCCTTCATCATTGGGAAAAAGAGGTCAATGAGTGATCTGCTTCTGCCTTCTCAGTCTTGAGATCTCAAACCAACACCTGAGGGAGACTTTGGACCAACATGGAGAAACAGCGCTCGCCACTACCATCTTAAAGGAGCATGCAGTTTGTTTTTGTTTTTTGGTGAAATACCCTTATTGGTAGGAAGATAGATACTCCTCTCTCCTCTCTGTGTATGTTACAGAGCTCCAGACTAGCACCAGACTGCTGAAAGCTAGGTAGCTTAGCTGCAATAAACACTAGCAGTTGGGCTATAAAGAAAGCCTTCACAGATGTCATCGCATACACTTTCTTCTTCTCCTGAAAATATTCAAACATGAAGTAACATTTTGGAAGTTTCAGTTTCTTCTCGGGGATGCTAAGTGCTAACCTAGTGCAGGAAAATTATTAGGAATGGGACAGCTGACTGAATGCCTGGCAGATATCACAGCTCAGCTCTGAAACGTTTTCGGTTAAATTTGGTGAAAATATGATTTTAAATGAAAATTATTACATAATTAATGATCGCATTTTTTCATGAAATAAGATAATGCCAGTTAAAAAAGATGGCGGGTAAAAAAAAAGTAACGAAGCTACATATACCACCTATACGCTGAAAATAAGATGGACCCTATGTGCTCGTAGCCCAGATATCAGGAACACGCTACATTTCAGGGGGATGGTGTGTAGCTCAGAACACATCTTGACTTGTTAAAGAAAGAAGAGTCAAGAAAATAATCTCGCTTTTTATAATTCATTAACGTGATTAAATTAGCAGTATATGAGGGGTTTATTCGAGTAAAGAACGTTTGTAAAACTCAACTTATTTAATTTTTACATTTTTTAAAAGTCATTTGATTTCTATTGTGTTGTAAATTGATTCGTCTTACGCAATGCAGTTGAAGTTTGGTGCAAATTACAAACTCACACACACTTGTGTTGGTGTAGTGATATTAAATCCTGTGTGCACTTAAGTAATCCACCCTACAGCACTCGATTCTTCTCTAGCCAAAATATTTTGTGATAGCGATGAAGAAAAAAAATCATCACACCTCACTGATGCTTCCTTCCTCTGTGGAGCGGGGTGACACTGTTCCACGAGTGAAAACATGTTTGGGATGTGGTAAGAGTATCTTAAAATAGCATGGTTACACAACACACACCTGTGAGACCTTGTGGAACTGACATAAGGAAGGCACTCATAGATGGTGGAATCACGAGTGAAGATGTGGACAAACAAAAGAGAGAGAGAGAGAGAGAGAGAGAGAGAGAGAGAGAGGGTTGCTGTTTACCTGGTGGCTACAGAGGCTCTTTCATACTCACAAGAAAACATCTGTATCACATCCATCTTTTTCTGGAGTGTAATAAGTTACAAACATTCCAAAAGAGAATTGATCCAACCATAAAAATGAAGGGAATATGTCATCTTTTCCACGACCCTTTGTACGAGTTGTTAATTCTCCTCTTATCATCATCAGAACTGTTACTCGATGTAGGTGTCGGGCCTCAGTTGTGTCTTTACGTGAACTGACAGTAGCAGCTATGATTATATATCCATTCTATATTCACATTCAAGTTGACACATGTAAATCATTTTTGACACGTTTCTAATACGCTGCTAGGTTCTCTTATAATGATAAAACACTAATTGTAAACTGCACCGTACTCGTACCTGCTTCCACTGTGTAAACTCACTACGACTTTAGGGATTCCTTTTGGTGCGTGAAAGAGGGGTTCAACCCTCGTACAGTCCTGTTAAATATCGTTCCCTGGTTGTTGCCAAACGTGCACCACATACATTTGTCATGGTGACACGGTAACCAACAGCAAGTAGGCACGTGTGGTTTAGAGTCGAAAAGAAAAGTCTGATTCATGTTGGTACATTCTTCAAGCTGACCCTGCGTCTGTTTTTTCTTTTCATGCCTTCACTTCTCTTTAATTTCAAAACCTTCAACTGATCTTGATGTAAAACCCATCTTGTACCCCGTCTGCCTTTTATAAGAAATGGCTGGCAATATAAACCTTCTTGCTCATATTTCTTTTACAAACCCGGTGAACTGAAATCGCTTTTCTTTCACAAAGACGAAGAAAATCCCTGCAGAGCATTTCTTTACATTCTTGTCCATTCTGCCTTGGTTTAATTTGACCAGTTTCTGCTTCTTTCCATCGATCTGCAGCCCTGAGTATTGAAGAATCTCTCACCTGGAGAAGAGCTGTTCCATATCACACCCTCAATAATACGTCATTACGATTCCTTTGCATGAGAGACGGTTCTTCACGCTGTCAGTCATTTATATATTTGCACCATTTAAACATTGCCCGAAGTTGTTCATTCTGCAGCTGTGTTATGAGTGCTGGGATTTTTAATTTGCGTTTTCAATGGAGATGTTAATTTTGTGAGACAAATTTCCTTTGGCTCAATCTATTTGCATTATTCAGTCTTTGCAGGATGAAGTGTTTGCACCGTTCTCTGAAAATCCGTCCATGCTGAGGTGAAGCGGCAAAAAAAACCCATACAAAATATCCTAAAGTATTGGGTTGGTTTTAGAACTTCATTTTAATTGGCGCTAATGTGTTGGGTAGACAAGCGTTCTGTATGTTATCAGTCAATTAGTCATGTGTGTTTAAATGTTGGAGATTGAATTTAGAGATTTCAACTCATCTTAAACGTCAGTGCTAAAGCTGAGGACGGACGTGTGGCCCGGTGTGTTAACATCGCCATCAGAGCGACATCATCAAAACACCGGAGGCTGTTTTCTTCAAGTCCCTGCGGTGTTGTAACATCAGCATAGTGGATGCATAATACGCGTGTGAGAAGAATCAAATGGAAAAGAGTGTACGTGAATGAGCTGCAAGGAATAAGCTCAAGACGAAGAGGGACACCGTGCTGTTTATTTTATTTTAGTATATTTATATATATGTACACAAACCCCTTCATCCAAGCTGCAGTGAACAGGAAGGCGCAGGTTGGCCCAACTGGGAAACAGCAGGGATTACAAGAAGTGAAGGAAGAGTGGTTGCTTAGAAGAGATTAAGATTAAAAGAGTGCACAGCAAGAAACCACCCTGGACACCACTTAGCGGAAGCAACCTGCACTTGACTCAGGGCTACGGCAAAAGATGAGTAGTATTTCAGAGCTATAATACAGAACACTACTGCAAAGATGTTACACGTGACTGAGGATCACTGAGCGTGTGGTGTTTTGGGGTTCGTTTGTTTATTTGTGTCGGTTTGTGTTAAAGTGTCACGTTTTACTCACAAGCAGATGATGTTTACTAGGTTTGTGTGTTCAGTTCTCTCCACTTGGTGCTGGCTCTCGCCCAGATGAGCAAACCTGCAGAAACACACACACACACACACACACACACAATCATCACAGGAAACTGCTATAAGTTAGAATGAAATGGAATACATCTTTAATGTCCACTGAGATGGACATTTGAATTCGGCTCAGACACAAGAAACGAGCTGTCAGTTAAACAAAAGAGCAAACCTGCTCACTTTAGTCATTAAAACGGTTCGTGTCATGTCTGTTGCACAGACCTCATCAGTCACTCGGGAATAAATTACGTCTTAATACATTTTTTAGTTGCCAAGGAGACTTTCTATATAGAGCCTGCTGGAGCTTCAAGGCTCAAACCTGGCAGAGGAGAGGACGGGAGCGGATACTCCTCAACTTGGGGTTTGCCAACTATTTTGTTGGCTATTGACATAATCCAGAACAAATTTTCATAGTTAAAAAAGGACACAATAAGAATTATAGACCTAAAGAGAACAAACAAAACCTGCTGTAACATCTACGGGGAATGTGTATTTTCATATAACAATTAGAACGTACGGACGAATACAGATAATCATCGTACTGGAGTAAGAGGAGTTCATCTGTGGAGCAGCTCTCATGAAGAAATGAAGATATATTTGTGGTGAATCATGAAGAAAGTTCACAATATATTTTTTTAAAAAAAAACAGCACATAGAAGGTATAAGATAGAAATGAACACCACTAGCATGACTTAGAGGAGGAAGTGCCACGAGGCCTGCGTGCTGCTGCGTTTGTTTTCTTTTAAACTTGCTCTCTGCCCATGTATTGTATTTATTTACTGTTTGTTTTTTAATTTAACCTGATGTATAAATTAAATTTGACTGACTGACTGAAGTGACCACAACACTAGTCATGACAATGAACCGATTTGCTGCACAGTGGAGGGAAATTATGTAACAGGTACAATTTTTAAAAAGGATTTAAAAAAAAAAAAAATTGAAACTGGAGTGATTTGAGAAGAACGTTAAGATTTATACTAAAGTTCAAAAATTCCCCGGCTGACATTACATCTGCTAAGTTTTCTTGAGAAGATAAAATCAACTGTGAGCATTTCTTCAAAAAGTATAAAATGTACATTCAGAGAATCTCAGCAGGGAGTCAAGTACCAAAATGTTTCCACAGTTTCCCCAAGTTAGCCCACTCTTAAAACTGGCTGTGTTTTTCAGAAAATATACAGAATCATGAACGCTCAGAACCCCGTCTGGGGTTTTTTTTTTTGTGTGTGTGTGTCTGTGTGTTCGAGTTAGTCAGAGATGAGCAAAACAATGTCTCTAAGGTTCCAACCACCTCATCTCAAAATATCAAATTTCCCCACGGATGATTATTCTTTCACAAAGACGCAACAATTTAGAGTCCCCCTCTGGCTCTTGCTTATGATTTTTAATATTAATGCAGTGATTAGCAGAGCTCTGGCAGCAGCTAACCTCACTGGAGCTGCTCCAACTTCCATACTCAATAATAAATGCACTTTAATTCCCATTATGTGCCACTGCAGTAGGGATATGAACAACATTCTTCACCACAATTTGTAATTTTGCCTCCCCCCCCAAGTCAACTCCCCATCTATCACATGGCAAAAAAAAAAAAAAGGGGGGGGGGATTCCAGGAAACTCTAATAAGACATCAACATAAGATATGAATGTTGTGAGTAAAATCAAGCAACACCTGTTGGGCTATGAAAATGAAGCTTTCTTGGGAAGCGTAGTTTAAAGGTTCAAGGATGAGCTGATCTAGTTTTTGGTTGCCAAAGATTATTCATTTTTATTTTTTGGGACGTATTGGCCCACATTTATCCAACAAATTGCAGAGGGTACAATCATTTCCATGCAAACCTTCAGCATTCATCAACTTGAGTGTGAGCGTACGCGCACATTTTCACACTCGTGTGACCTGACGCTGCAGCACAGTGAACCCGGCGTTATGAGACCGTTCTCACGGCCGTCTGAGAACACGCAGCCTAAACTTGTGGTGATGGCAGCGGTCATCGGGATGTTGAGTGTTCTGATGCGCACAAATCAGCTTGTGTTTCCGATTATCTAAGAATAATCTATCGATGATGAGCGCCCTTCATCTATTACATATAAAACATCCGCTGGCGTTGGAGTGATGGCGGCAACCCTGTTGACCATGTTCTGACTTCCTTTTAGTTCACTTTTCAGTCGCATGAACTGGCTGGTTCCGTCCATCAGGTGGCGTGAACGTCTCAATCGGCTGGAGGTTTCGGAAACTAGAAGGTATAAATGACGACTGTTGTTTGCCGTCGTATGCATCAACAGCAGGTTGTTCGTTGCGCCCTGATCAAGGTACCGCTGGTTACACAGATCACACATACGAGTCGTGAATCCTACGCACAGATCTGTGCTGGTTTGTACTCTTGATTGTGCCCTTGTGATTGTCAGCTTTGGGACATACTAATATACCCATGGCTCCGCCCCTAAAACAACATGCACTGCGCTCGTAAAAGGTGTGGAACTTGTAGTTATGACATCACAACCCCTCAAGCCTGCTCATGTTTCACATACTTCCATTGGCCCGTTATATTTATCTTTATCTTTAGTCTGACATTTGTTGTAAGTCACATTCAGCCCTCCACACACACAGGTCATAATAAGAATACCACAGTAAAATATGAAAGATTACAAAGAATCTATCAGAACCACCGAGGTTCACGTTGCAGCCTGCGAGCTCCTCTTAGTCAGCTAGCTGAGTTCTTTTCTTTTTTTCTTTCCACAACACCATACACCGTACATTCCATTACCCTTTCCAACAAATGAGCCAAAATCAAGTATCAGAGGCCAAAAATGATACAAAGTAGCTCCTGAATAATGGAAACAAAACAACAAACAACAGCATTCAAAAGGACTATGAAGATGAATCAGCAAATGTTAGCGGTGAGGTGAGAGTTTTAATTCGCTGCGTTTGAGCTTGATTGAAGATGCTAAAGTGGCATCTGACTGTTCATCTGGACAGTGTCCCAGTTTAAAAAAAAATACTGTTTCCAATATCAAAACAGGAATTCTGGCTTCATTTATTCAAAGCAAAGAGAGGGCCGGGCTTTTATTTGAGAGTTTGATCAGAAACTTCTAATTTCTCCTATTTGATACATAAATAACAATAATAATGGCTTCTCGACTGACGCACCATTCAAATGGAACAGCACCTCTCATTTTATGTGACATGTCACAAAGTAAAATGAAATATGAAGTGCGCCATCATCCACAAATACATGATATCAGACATGTAGTTCACATCCAAAGAACAGACAGTTGTGTTCAGTTTCATGTGGGTGATGATGATGATGATGATGATGATGATGACGATGATGGCGATGGCCACTCACTGTAACTCATCGCCGACTTTAAAAGCAAACAGCCAGAAAAGGGACAGAATTAAATCCCCAAAAAAGGACGGACGGAGAATGAATGTCGGGGGTTGAAGGAAGAAAGAGGTGGACAAAGAACAGTGAGGTCAGAAGTGTGATGTACACAGCAGGGTAGACATTACAATGTCCTCTGGGCACACTGACCCATATCCCCCCGAGGGGACTGCTGACACTGACTGCTTGTTCCTCCCCGTCTCTTCAATACACCAGGTGCATTATCAATAACAATAAAAAGAAAGCATTTTCCTCAACAACAGAGGTTTTGGCTGAGGGAGCCGAGAAATAAAGCGCAAGCTTTCCCTTGACAGGCTTCAACTTGACACCAAAAGGCACATTACAGTGCCAAACAAACAGATGTCAGACTGAGCTGGTAGACAGAAGAAACAAACAGGGATCCAGGTCAGTGTGTTGCTTTCCCCGACTTGGATCAGTCACCAATCGCTTGTATTTCTATATAACATGCGTCAGTTATGTAACCCGTTTCACTGTGTGACCTGTCAAGATTTTATAAAAACAGAACAAAAGCATTCATTCTTTACCCCCTGTGAGTACTGAGTGTGTTGAGTTCATTTTCTTCATTATATATTTCTCTTCATTGTGTGAAACCTTTTGTTAACAACTTAAGCATGGACCCAGGGACAGAGCTAGACGGTGTCTAACTCTCCAAGCAAGCGTATACAATACAAATAATGCTGATTTTTCTTTATCCAATTATGTAATTTGAATATATCTGAGTCTGTCTTGTCTTTGGGACTGAGAGCTTCCATTTCTCACATATTTCATTGCTGAGTGGATTAAAACACGAGGGGGGATTCAGAGTTTCCCGTCACTGAAGCTAACTGGATGGAAATGGAATCTGGTTACGGAGTACGCGTGATGCACGTCTTACCGCTTGTAGATGAGCAGGTCTTCCTCAGCAGGAAACTTGGACAGATCAAGTCCGTACGGCTCCTTAACTGTCTGCAGCAGGAGCTCCTGAGGAGGCGAGAGGGGAGAGGTCACAGGTCCATGTGATTAAGACACAGAAAAACAAGGCTTTAACAGACACACTTGTCACTTCAATTTGTTTCACTCTTCCAAGTACAGCAAGTCAAGAAGCAGCCGCTTAAGAAAGGTCATCCGGTTCAGCTCCCTCTCTCAAACTGATTGGCTAATTAGGAGGGGCACACGGAGTGTAATATAAGCAACTGATGATAATATGATGAGGTGCTTTTATGTTCTCGGAGACCCTGCCCTCCTGGGGTCTCTGCACACAGTGTTCACAAAATAATAGGAATTAAGAAGCCAGCAGACTCAAGAGGTCATCAGAGGAGCTCAGGTTGGCAGAGGATAGAACGCTTTAAGTAGGAGGGCGAGAAGGGCACAGTGTGTTATACCGAAAATTAGAGCGAGAGAAAAAAACTACAGCTTTGTAAATGTTGATAAAGGGATCATGGGTATACATGTACTGTTAAAAGGCATGAAAAAAGATTAATATAAAAAAACATAAGGGCATGTTCTTTCTCCCTCTGTTATTCAACACACTACTGCAGAATATATAAGTCAACGGCTCAGTTTGCTAGATGGGTTTATGTTCATGTTATGAAAATGTCCTTAAGTGTGTGAAAAAGCCACGCAGCTGCAAACTAGAGCCAAAGATTTGATGTTGTCATCTGTATTTGTACTACAATATCAAGGGCGGGAAGAAAAATGAAGACAGAAAGAAAGAAAGCGTTGCTGTTTCTACTAAATGGATGTATCTTACTCTTACACCACCCATCCATCCATCGTCATCTTCCGCTTATTCCTACACATTAAGGGTCGCGGGGGGGCTGGAGCCTATCCCAGCGTCAACGGGCGAGAGGCGGGGTTCACCCTGGACAGGTCGCCAGTCCATCGCAGGGCCAACATAGAGAGACAGACAACCATTCACACTCACATTCATACCTACGGTCAATTTATAGTATTCTACTCTTACACCCCTTCGGTAAATTCGGTAAAAATCATTTGGATACTTTTTTTTCTTTTTTTTTTTTAAATAATCTTGCTTACAGGTGGATAGACAGACAAACTAACTCAATAACGCAACCTCAACATTACGCCACCAACAACTTGCTGTAGGAACAAAGATGTTCCATCATCAAAACTAGACAAGAGAAGAGAGGGGAAAAAAACCTGCTTGGCCTCACGAATCCCAGTTTCTGTGTTGACATGCTGGCAGTAAAATGGAATCATGTGGAAACAGCGTGAATACACCGTACCTTGCGTGTCACGTTGTGATGCTGTCAGCACAGAGTGTTTTCTCGGTTCACATCAGACCATTTAATTTATCAGACTGCTGCAGCAGTGTAATCCAAGTGTCTACAACAGCTGCAATTTGTGGCGTTGTTGAACTTTCGCGGGTTTTGTACTCCTAGAATATTCCGTCAACCCTTTCACCTCTCGTTTCAACAGCACCACAAATTACAGCCTGCAGACATGAGTGAAAAACAGCATCAACAAAAAAAACAACCTGAAGATGATAAAGATGATTTATTGCTGGACAGAGATGCATGATATCAACATTTGTTTGCCAATATCTTGATGTTTCACAATTGATACGATTACGGCTGATATTTACTGAGATAACCTGTACAAGTTTATAAGACATTCATGTTTGGGCTGTACTGAAAAACACATGTATCCATTGTGAATTTCAAGTAAAGTTTTTCTTTCTTACTTGGATTGTCGCATGGAGAAATGACCAATATCTGCTGATGCGATTTCTCTAATCCTTGAAATGTCAACTATTTTGACTGATGTTGCAATTGCTGCTTGATTTGCAATATTAGAACCAACGATTTTAAGTTGTCATTCTCGTTTTCACTAAAAAATAAAATAAAATAAAGCAACTATAAGGATAACGGTGTAATATTTGAGGATATGTGTTTCAAACAGAGAAGAATGCGTTGACAGGACATCTCAGCTGCACCACAGTATTAATTTTAAATGGTATTTTGATACAATTGTGCCTTCTTGCAATGTTAAAAATTGCAGTAGGCCACAATGTGGGTTGGATTCAATTTGAATTAACAGCACAGGCCTAACGGAATGAATTATCTAGATACATCTTAATATTAACCACCTCCACATCAATAGGCTGCTCCTGTAGATGAACCTGACTTTAGAATTTTGAGATTTAACAGAGTAGCTTAGAACACTTCAGGTACTTTAAAAGTCTTGCTAATACTGCTAAGGAAAAGGATCACTTCAATAAAAGACAATCCTGGAGATATATTTTACCGTCCCTCAGTGCTGCAACTCAAAAAAAGGACTTGTTATGTAATAGTGGAGGCAGGGCCGGCCTAAAGCCGTCGTCTGCACCACTGTTCTCGTGGACTGACACTGCAGCCAAATGCTTATCATAATCAATTTAATGCTCACTGTATTTGTATTGATCGGAGGTGTGTGGGGAGGAGAGAACGGATGAGGGTGTTCCGGGATTGTGTCCAAGAAACAACAGCTGTTAACACACACGCACACACAGACGGACACAATCCCCAAAACACACAAGACTCTCAGTAGCAGCCTAAATTGAAGCACATAATCATTTCAAAATACACACACACATACACGGAGCACCGTGTAAACAGACAGTCATATGTACACACCCGCACGCATTGCTAATCTAGCCATGCTCATGCGAGCACATGTATGCCCATACGGAGGGGAATATGAAATGAGCATGTGTAATTACATGGCAAAGGTAGTAATGATCCAATGTTTAAATATTTCAATAGTTTTATGTTCTGCCGGCACCCTAGCAATCCATTCTGAAGGGGGGACAGGCTCAGAGGCAGTGACATGAGACGCATGGGAGTGAGGGTGTGCACCCAACACGTGAGCCAAGTGTCCACACCCAAATATTCATGACCAGCTCGTTGCTCAAGGCTCCCCGAAGACAGAGGAGAGAGAACCTGAGGAAACAGCATCATAAATCAAGAGGGGAAAGAGACAAATGGAGCACCAGGGAAAAGTCTTTTTCCTCCAACAAGATCAAAAACGGTGTTGAAATTTCCCAAAGCCGAATCAAACAATCTAGAATTTCAATATATGCTGGGTTTCCGTGAATAAAAATGCGTATTTAAAAAAAAAAATTAGTATCCATCTGTTTGATTCATGCTGCATACATCAGCATTTGGCTGGTAAAAATGAATATTACAGGTGAGGTTCCGAAAGAAGAATATTTTAATAGCTTAGGTATATAATCACGTTCTATGAACACTTTTTTATGCATTTAAAGATGTTAAATTCCTTGCTGAGAGCATGATGAGATGAATGAAATAGCCAAGCGATGATGAGACTGAAAGCGAGGGGAAACTTTCTGGGGTGCAAGATTGTATATTGACGGTTGCACTTAAGTTGAAAAGGTTTAACTTCTGTGCACAACTCCTCCTATCTGACACATCCTTGATTCATTTCAAACTGGAAACAATTACATTCCGTGTGCCATCACTGTGTGTGCCTGTTGTTTGACCACCAAAATGTTTCCAGGTCAACCTGAAGTCCTAGTTGACGGTTGTTATATATTTAAGAATTCCCTAAAGGTGTTCATGTGAGGTGACAGGGACCTTGACCTTCCACCATCAAAATCTCAACGTTTGTTGCAAATTTGAAGAAATTCCCTCCCTGTGTTCCTATGATATTGTGTTAAGGTGACAGAAGCACAACCTGCAATCTGAAGGCCTGTGTGGAGGCATTAAAATAGTTCAGTTTCTAACAAAAGGCTGAATGAGAATGCGCAAACTGCCAGAGCTCGGAGAGAAACGCAAGATAACGCAGCGGTCTTATTATAATCTTTACGTCTCAAAGTAAAAAGTTTATTTTTTTGGGGGGGTAAGATGGTTTCATTTGTTGAATTGCACGTAGGGCTTGCTTTCCCCTTTTAATGATTTAATAATAAAAATGCACACATAAGATGATCCAATGAATTTTCAGAGTGGTCAGTCGTGGGATAAGGGATCTCACAGAAACCGCAAACAGGAAATTAGTTTTAAATTACATGTTTGCCGCCCCCCCCCCCCCCCATTTCAAAAAATACAGCCATTATGAGTGAATCATGGATGAATCACTTCACTCTTGTTGATGTCATAACTCCTCCAAATAATGGCTGCATCAATACTGACTTGCAAACTCTTACATTGTTATCAGCAATCAGCTTGTCGTATACTGTCATAAACATTTCAGATGAGAATATCAAAGGGGATGCTATCTCCTGTAAGTTGGATTCATCCTGCTGACACACTGACCCATATATTCTACCTGTGCTGATGAGGTGCTTGTTCTCTCTCGCATGGAATCTGGGTCAATGGGTGCTGTAAATGTGCAACCAGTCCACCTGGGGCATGAGACAGATACCGATATAGTAATGAGAGGCTCTGGGAATGTGTCAAATATATACAATGCACTGACCTTCAAAAAAAAAAATCATTTTGGATATGATGAACTACGCTGTTGAGTCAGAGACATCAGCACCAACAGAACTAATGCCGCAGGGACTCAAAGATAAATATGTGTCCATTTTTCTGTGTTACTTTGTTATGACATTGGTAGCCAATTAGAAGAAGGTTGTTACAAGGGTATGAAATGCCTGGAAAGCTCAAGCAGTCTTAAAGACTGTCCGGGGGGCAAAACAACGATGAACATGGCTACAAGGTTTTAATAGGAAAACAAGAGAAGAACAAAGAATTATTTGCCAAACAACCAGAGGTAAGCCCTTATTTGTCAGAAGCAGATTGAGAATTTTCCAGAGGAGATTTCCCTTTTGGATTTTCAGCCCTCTTAAAAAAGTAAGGCTGTCAATCCACCTGCATGTGACCACAGATCACCTGCCATCCTAAAAGCAGACTGGCTCCCACTGCGCATGTCCTACATTCAGGGTTAATGATACCTGCGTCTTGGAGGAGGAAGCCATAGAAGACAGCTGCTAAAATTCCCATGACAATATTCCTGGTGCAATTTGTGCTTTCCTTCGTTTGTACATTTGGAAAATGTATTTCCAGGTTTATCAGATGCTTTTGCTTTTCGTACCTCTTGAGTGCGACTGCTCTCCCCTGACTCTGTTAGCAGCTTGATTGGGGTCGAGCGCTGGGACACAGATCCATCATCATCCCGATCTTCCTCAGAGTCATCCTCTGAGGTGCTGGAGATGGCCTCCTCACTTGGGGGAGGAGGTGCACTTGCTGCAGTCTTCCTCTGTAGCAGTGTCTCCTCCTTGTTGCTTTTATTACTGCAAATATGCATTAAAACGGCAGAAAATTACCATATACACAAACACAACAAGTCCAGCTTCCTCCCACAGTCCAAAGACATCAGGAGGGGACGAGGCTGACTGATACTCTAAATTGACCGTAGGTGTGACTGTGAGTGTGAATGGTTGTCTGTCTCTATGTGTTGGTCCTGTGATGTACTGGTGACCTGTCCAGGGTGAACCCTGCCTCTTGCCCAAAGGCTGCTGGGACAGGCTCCAGCCCCCACTGACCCTTAACAGGATAAGACGTAGAAAATGGATGGATGGACAAACACAGCGTAGTACTGTGCATGCATTCTGAGAGAACTTAGCAATACGCAGCACACTAAATCTATTTATTTTTCCTGTGTAGTTCTCTGTTGGACAGCCTGTTCTGCCCTGGATGTGTTTCAGATTTTTATTGCTCCATAGCAGCTTGATTTTTTTTTAAGTGTCTTTTAAAATAATCGTGAAAATTATGGCTCACAAGTACACCAGGTGTCTAACTGGCGAGAAGATCTGCATTAATCTAGTTTGTCTACAGGAGTGTCCATTGTAAACATATACTCACTCACTCACTTACTCACTCACACCCACACACTCACACACACACGGCGCATATATTCAACATTGTAGATGAATTCAAAGCTGTGTTCTAAACAAAGACCGGAAAAAAGGGCAGAGTTTTGTTTTTGGTTACCTGAGAACATGGTGTCAAATAAATCTGTGTGTACGAGGACATGATGACATGGGATTTATTCAAGTAAAAAAAAACAGCAAAAACCCCACACAAATACACACACACAACACAAAAACAAAAACAGCCTCCTGAAAAAAACACAATAAATGTGCATGGACACAGACTAAGGTTGCATTTACACAATATGGTACAAGTGAGCCAATTTGGGTTTTTTTCCCCTTCTCACGATTATCAAGGACAATTGTCAATAGCTGGCTGAACCCATTTCGACTGATTTTTTTTTTTTTACATTATTTAATGTGATATTTCTCAGTTTAAGTTAGCTTATGCCATCCTTTGCTCGTCTTTACTACGTATTCTCCTGCTTGTGCACTCAGCCCCACTAAAAAATAAGGGCTTACTTCGTTGGGTGAGTTTAAATAAAGGTTTGAACTGAACTGAACAAAAAAGGAAAATGGCTCTCTGATCCTTTCACACCTCAATTAAATATGGAAACAAATTAATCTGATATTTGCCAGTGGGATTCATCTAAGATGGCAGAATCTTCAAAAACAAAACAAATGCGGGATGTCCAACATTTTCATGTGTAAATGCAGCCTGAGGGAGACTCACCCCAGCACTGACTTCCCCGTCTCCTCTGGCTTCCGAACTGTGAATGGACTTGGATCCACGCCAACAGTTTTGGGCATAAATTCCCTATATGAGCACAGATGAGAGGGAAACCCATTAGATCAACACAGCAATTATTAGTTATGATATGTTTGGAAAAGAATTTGTTGGAGGTGTTCTCCCCTTCAGACAAGTTTCTATTGCCAATGTTTATAAAAAAAACAAAAACTGAAGTGTCTTTAGTGCACGTGTGCTTATTAACACCTTGCAGAGTTGGTCATAGCGATGCAGAAGGTGTCATCGAAGGAGGTGAGCTCATATGGTTTGAAAAATTCTGTGTAGGTGTCGGTACTTTCATCGAAGTGGTTCACTTTCTTCACTTTGATCTTCTTCATGGTTTCTTCACAGGGGACTAGGTGGGCACACGTGAACAGAAACGAGAGGGAGGAAAAAACACGATACAGTACAAGTCTGGAGAGATTTCATCACCATGTCTTATAAAAAGGACCAAAACCAACAATGAACAGCCCCACCAAACAAATCTTGCCTGAGGAGATTGAGAAATTAAACATTTACTGATGTTTGAGTAACATTTGTAACAAACTGCAGAATCAAGGTTTTATTAAGTCTTTAAGAACAGTGAAGGCAAGGTGAAGTATTTACAGCTTCAAATGTGTTTGGTGAGAACTGCAGGAGGTAGAACTGAGACAGAATAACATGTTCTCTGTTTTTATTTTACATTTTAAGCTGTTCAGCTGTCAGCTGGTGTTGGTGACGCACCAATAAAGGTGAGAATGATTTTTTTTAGGTCGTAAACATAATTTAGCAAAAAGAAATCCCCCAAAAACTGGCACTGCAAATGACAAAACAGATTCTACAATTTCAACAACACATTTGTTAGACATGGGAAAACACTGGCCGCCTTAGATCGATACATCGCAGAAACTGGTGCGGATCTGAGCGTAGGAATCTCCTTCCGAGGAACCTGCTGTACCACATGAACCACGGTGTACAAGTAGCTTCTCTTGACACCTTCACAGGTCAATCGAATCAATGAAAAGTGGAATCAAATGAAGTCCGAAAAATGCGGTGGTCAATCAGCCGTGGTTTAAATACTTAAATGGCTGATGCTCAATTGTCGCTGAATATTTACAGAAGTTAGCGAGCGTGGGAGGGGACGCAGAAGCACCACTGTGTACATCAGAACATTAAATAACACTCGGAGTGATGAACGTGTGATTTTAGTACATACTGACACCTTTAAGTTGAGGGTATTTACAGAGATGTCGGATACATTTTTTTCCATTTTCATCTTTCCGGACCTTTTGGAATATATTTTAAAAAAATTACTCCAGAATTGGACAGGCTTTTTATATATCGAGTTTCATTTTTTTTTTATTTCTAATCTTGTGTTTCCTGTTTTGTATTTTCTCTCCATCATAATAGTTTCCATCATCTAAATCTGTATTGCCTGTTACTTTGGTGATGACTCACAATTTCCCTGTTGGGTGTAGCGTAAGCAGCAAAGATGGTGACAGGTTAACCTGCACTTGACCCACTTGTGCACAGTTTGAGACACCAAACACAGCCCTGTGATGAAAAGCGTCCCTGCATGGTTATTGGACGACAGCAAGATTTGAGGAAAAGTGTCTGTCCTGTAGTGGGTTGAAAACTACAGCTAAACCTCCTATCTTCACCTTATTTATCAATTTAATCTATATTTTCTTCAACATAGAATCCTTGGTTGTCTTGAAAGGTTCTATATGAGTCTGAATTATTACTAATAAGGATCATACAAAATGGAAAATCCACAAAACAGAAAAACTGACTATCCACTAATCAGCCAAAGCATTAAAACAACAGACAAGTTTTGAGAATAATTCAACAGCCATGTGATATAACTTTGTAAGGGTGATATTGTCAGTATTTCTTACATTTTTTTTGAGAGCACTAATTTTGCTGGCAGTTTTGAAGGACGTAGTGTTGGAATTATTCTGTGTTTTATCTCACATTTTTGCCCATCACATTTATTTGAATTAAGGTGACAACATTTTAGAAGCAGCTCCCAGTATAAGCCAACAGCACCTAAGCCTCCAAAACACAACACAGTTAATTAAAAAATTGAACATTAGAACTCAATGAAGAGGGATTCGTTCCAAGGCTGTTGTATTATACTCAATACAAGACCTGCAAGTGGTTCTAAAGCTCTGGCTTTGTATAAAATGAAACGCTGTAATTTCTTAACCATCCAGCTACAGTTATTTGGGTGTAAATACACACTAATTGAAGTGCACACAAAATGCAACCTCAACTCAAGATAGAAAAACTCAAAATATAAACGGATCTAACTTTCTGTTGAAGATACCTTCGTCATAGGCCACAGGAAGATAGGACAAGATTCCTTCTGACCACCAAAGTGTGTAGCTGGAGAAAAGACAAGACACGCAAATGTGTTAGCACCTTCCGAAAAACAAAGCTAAACAAAACAACAACAACAACGACAACCCCTGCCACTGCCACGTATTCTGCCATCTGCCCAAACCCCCTGAGGAGCTCGTATAACCTAGATATGAAATTTGGTTTGGCTGGACCACCTACTGCACAACTCCTGAATATGTCAGCCTTTTATTCAATACCATCAATTTGTCTGAATGCACTGATGGTGATTAAGTGTTTGTCGGGCACCTTTGAGAGCAAAAGCGCAGTGTGTGTCACGGCAGAATCCAGAGCAACTCTTGCCCTGCTAATTTCTTGGGAATAATGGCAGAGCTACCTTGGCCCATTGTGGACACACAGACTAACGGTGTGAGGGAGAAAAAAACTGGGTCTTCTTTTATGTAAGCGTGAAGGTAACAGAAAGCAGGAAACAGGTCGGGGTGCTCAATTATGGCAAAAACCGTAAGCATGATTATCTAACACTGATCGACTTGGGACATGCTTGCTTGTTGTTATTCCTTGGAACCACACAATTGCGTAATTGAGTGAATGAATTAAAGAAAAAATCCATGATAAATATAGCAGGGCTAGAGAGGGTGAGAGAGAGATCAGTATCTCAAATTAGTGACTAAAATTAAAGTGGATTGCAATCGTACACGTTATCGTATGCGTTAGTAAACCACTGAGCTAACATCAGGATCTCACACTCCAAAGCTCTGTCTCCTGTTCCCTTACAAACACAACACGTTCATGTGAACGACCCGTCTATGCTTCGCAGTCTGGGATTTTCTTTCTTTCTTTCGATTAATGCCATTTTAGACAGAGCTGTGCACGTGCAAACTTATTTTTGTGAGATTTCCCACCAAGCTATGCAATCAGAACAAACACACACAAAATTAATGGCAATTTCAAAGGGTATTGTATTCAGGTGTTTTCATTTGCAATCATGTATTTACAGTGCATACTGGTTTTGTAATTAAGTTCTGAGTATGTATATGCACGGAATGTAGGAGTGTGTGTGTGTGTGTGTGTGTGTGTGTGTGTGTGTGTGTATACACCTGCGCCTGTCTTGGAGGAGGGCCATGGTGTTCTTCTGATGCAGGTAGAAGTCAGTAGGCAGCTCCCACAGATGCAGGTGGTACTCTGACGGCTGGTAGACTTGGAGAAACAAGTTGATGGAGTCTTGTCTGTCAGCATCTGAGACAGCGAGGTAGACGGTAATTAAGAGATGCGTTCCTACATTGTGTCATCCGTTTTCTTTAGTGAGAAAAAAATGCACGCTTATCAAATCTGTGTGGTGCTGCCAGTGAAGCCTCTTTTTTGAAAACTTTCCTCTTTAAATATAATAAATAACTCTACTCTCAGGTTTTGCCTGCTTTATTTATCCATCCATTCATTTTCTTTTATGGGTTCTCTCCGGGTAATGCGGCTTCCTCCCACAGTCCAAAGACATGCAAGTTAGGTTAATCAATGACTCTAAATTGACCGTAGGCGTGGCTGTGAGTGTGAATGGTTGTCTGTCTCTATGTGTTGGCCCTACGATGGACTGGCGACCTGTCCAGGGTGAACCCCGCCCGAAGGAAGCTGGGATAGGCTCCAGCCCCCCTGCGACCTTTAATGGATAAGCGGTATAGAAAATGGATGGATGGATACTTTTGAATGTAGAGTGAAGTAGGATACGTAGATGTACACATGGTTAAATGTATGAAAATGGCTGGAACCTTGTAAAAGATCAAGCTGGCAGGAGAAAATCACTGGTATTGAGTGTAGAGTAGTTGTGTGTATAACCTGCATAATATGAGACTTTTGAGAGTTAAGCCTGAATAAACAATTAGCCACTTTCCCACCTCTGCTTTGTAATCATTTTTCAACATGAAAGGAATGATTAGAGTCAAAAGCAAACAGAGTTGATTTACAGGGTCATGCAGTGCAGTTCTATTCATCTGGCTTAATACACAACCCCCCTCTTTTCAAATGCTAAATTCTGGTATAGCAGAGCCACCTTGTCAGGGACGGATTGAGTGGCTTCCAATGTTTCTCCACTTTAACATGTCTATGACTAAAAACATGGCATTGTGGTGGTTGCTGTCCCAGTCATGTTGACCTTTAACCACTCAAATGTTTTCAGGTTATCGCTGAATCCCAGTGGATGTTTTCATGAAAATGGGACGGACCCAAAAATATAATGCCTCTGGCTTATGGTTTTCACCTGCAGTAAGGCATTAAAAACACTATTAAAGTGATTTAAACTTAAAAAAAATTGCCTCCCAGCACCCACGGTCCTCAGGGAGCTTTACACCATCTATCTACGCTGTCTGTCTAACTGAGTGAGATTAGCTGGAGATTCTCAAGAGGCTACACAAGCAGAGTGATTGACAGTGCATGTGTCATGTAAATGTTAGGGGATTTTTATGTGTTTATTTATTTACTGCAAAACTACATTTAAGTACGTGTGATTTGTACATTTAGTCAAAGTCTGTTTCTAAGAGACCCAGGACCCAAAACAAAAGTGCAAAAAGAGGCTTTAAAACTACCAGTGTATTGTAGCATGTGAGTGTGCTTTGATTGTGTGACTGGAGACGTCCCATCGGGTCAAAGAGAAATGATATAAAAACGCCTGCATGAGTCTTTTGTGGTGCGCACCTGAGAAAGCATTGCTGTAGTAACGTGACAGCGTCTGCATGATATCTTTGGAGTGCTGCGTCCAGGGAGCAATCTTCCTGTAGGTCTTGACCCTGTGAACCAGCTGGGAGCCGCCATATTGCAGAGACAGTGTGTCTCCATGGTCCTCATACAGCTCTTCAAACAACCTGAACCAACAAATAATAACACACAGCAGCCGGGTGGTCTTAAAGTTAATTTTGCATATCGTATATATATAGATATCACTCTGACTGTGTTACCAAGAAGAAAAAGAAATGGTTCAACAGGGTGTGAATGTCTAGGACAACGAGATGTAGGCACATGTATGACACATGCTTGTTTACCACCATGCAGTCTGTTCAGGTCTACTTATAGACTTAAAGGAAGTAATTGTGAGGGCTGAACATTGGTACATCATGTACATTGTAGAGGGTGCAGACTAAGGAGAGATGCTGGAAAAAGACGGGGTGAGTTTCCAACATTTGGTGTAGCTTTTGGGCCTCGGTGCAAAAAAAATATATTTCTTGTGAAACAAGAACAAATTTTTTGCATCGAGAGGTTTAATTAGTGAGGCATTTTGTGATTCATGGCTGGAGTATCTGTTGCATTATGGGAATCCCAATGAGAGCCTAAAAAAAGCCAGATTAAATATGTTTTTCATCTTTCAAAACTTATGTATTCATACCAAATTTGTTTAGTAATGAATAGCAAATCTTCTGCAACAGAAGAAACTTTTACAAGGACATAATCAGACATGAAAAAAATACACACATGCAAAAAAACCACAAGAATTTCTGTTAAACAAAAGATGAAGGAGAAAGTAGTTTTACCTCACACAGTCAGTATCAAATTGGAGTTTGGGCTTGTCAATCATTCCTAGTGCATAAAGCTGATAGGCGAGAGCACACTTTCCCACCATGAACTGGGCAGTGTTGGTCCGGTCAAGACAATCCACGCAGTTGGTCCTCAACACACCCGTCTAAAACAACAAAAATACACGATGAAACTTCTGTATTTCCTCAGGAGTCACGCCAAACTACATGAAATGTCTCGAGGTTTCTCTCTTCATTTACCTTCTCACTAAATAGACAGACTAGATTGCTCATGGTTTCCATGACAAGCCATGAAGCCTCTTATTATATCATAACTTGGTTTCAATTAAATCACAAGTCCTTCTTTGTATTTAATGTCTCAGCTCAATGGCTATGGCCTAGTTTTGCAGTAATGAATCCAAGTACCGCTGTCCCGTAACTAATGAAGAGATTCCATAAAGACACTGTTTCAAGAGCCTGAATGAAAGTAGTGGATGTCGTCATCATGGTCGGTTTGTGGATCGCGGTTTTGAAGCCTCAAGTTTGGCAGGTTTGGGATGGTGCGATAGTCGGACAAGTGGGTGAAGTAGTCCTTTTTGTGGTGTTTATGGACAGAGGGAAGTAGGCAACCATTTTAGTTCTTTCCTGATTTTTTTGAAGAACTGTTTTAGATCCTGCCCAAGGTACAATAAAAACCACAAGTGACTTCAGTGATAGTTCATCGGGCAAATATAAGCCAATCTACTGAAACAGGAAACGAAAAAAGCAGTGTAAACAGAATTCCATCACTCATAAAACAGGAGCATTGTGAAGAGACGTTTCTGTGTAATTTTGTCAACTTTTCAAATATACGCACTTTATGTTTATTTAGTTTATACACTGTGATTACTTTTGAAAGGGTTTCATAAATGCAGGGTTCCACTAATTTGAGAAGAAAATATTGGGTCCTCAGGAAAACAGAATTTTAAAGCTCGATTAACAGTAATTGAATTTGCATACCTGCATCCGTCCATTGACGGTAATGTGTCCACCCATGTCCTCCCATCTGAAAAATAAATACATAAATGCATACATGACTTCAATAGAAGACTAGAACTTGAACAAAATGCACAAACACATATCAGTTCTACTCTTGTACAGGCATATTGCCACCCACAACTCAGCTTTTTTTTCCCCTCTGCAAGAGGTGTGATAATCACTGTTTCATGACTGAACGTATCGGTCCAGCTACAAACACACAGTGCTGATACATCTGAACACACTGAAGGAGACAGGAACACAATCAAACAGAAAATTTGTTCTCAGTAAAAATCTGTTGTTTTACAAAACACATGCACACACCCAAGTCAAGGATGTGAACTTAAACATGTTTACTGTATTTGACAAACGGTTCACATTTCTTCACGTAATCTCTCGATTATATTAACCTTGGAAACTGGATAAAAACGGTCTCTCATTAAATGTGAATATAAATGAGTTTATAATTGTCACTTTCCCTAGACATACAGTAACTAATGCTGCAGAAAGGTCCTCAGCCAAGGCTCTGCTCACTGTTCCATAACATACCTCCAAACTAAAAGAGAGGAAACACATTCAGCATAGGTTTTAAAGCTCAGTTGTCTCTTCATAGGACTGAGTTCATGACTTCACTGAGACCAAGTTGAGAACAGTAGGAATAAAGAGGTCAGGAATAAACATTTATAACAATCTGTCTTCTCACCTTCTTTGTTAGTGAGCTAATTTATACACTTGATGAAGGCTGCGCGGAGCAGAGGCAGTAATAAGGTTCACATAAAAGCTCATGAGGGCATTGTTTGTGTATGTGTGTGAGTGTGTGTCTGCAAGCATGCGTTGGAGAGAGCGAAATGAGAGTGTGTAATAAAGATGTTGAGATAGCATACGGTAATACAAAGGAACAGCTAATAAATACTGGCTATTGCATAGTGGTTGTGTTATGTAACAGAATGGTAATGTCGGGTGAAAGTGATTAACATGCGCAGACAATGGAAGAGGCATGCATTCAGTACACGGGCGTCAATCTACTTAGTTCGTTAGCAGGAAATTCTCAGTGGCACAATTACAATCAGGGATAATTTCCAAGAAATCATAGCTGAAGAGTTTTCAAATGAAGCGAGTGTCAATAAATGTACGATTCTGAATATGTATGAATGTAATGATGGATGATGCAGCTTTTTCGAAAAATGATGTTGTGATATGTAAATGCAGGATGGTGGTGTGGTCTCGGCACATGTTTTCCTGCTCACATTTGGACCTAGAGTATCTGCATCAAGGTGTTTTTGTTCGAAAAAAATAAGTAATCAACGTCTACCAACTGTTTCTGAATATATCTCATGTCTGTTTACAGTTATATCAAAATGTAAAGTTTTGGGGTTTCTTTTTTGCACATAACAGCTGACACTTATAAATGGTCGAGCTCATTGTAGGATGAAAAAAGTCTCACCTGTCATCCAGTCTGAGGGTATGACAGTAGAAGTCGGATCGATTAACAAAGAAACCTGTTCGCTTGACCACATTCTCCGCTATCGTACTCAGACGATCCAAAACATTGCACAGTTTACTGAGAAAGACAGAAAAATTACATCATATTATTACTTTTGCAAAAAAAAAAAAAAAAAAAAAAAAAAAAATGAACCAAATCTTCCATCTTTCTGAGGATCTTTCAAATGGTCTTGTTGGGATACTTTAAGACTTGACAACTTGGCTCAAATGCGTGTTTTCTGATCATAGGGAATATTCATAACCGATAAGCCACAATAAAATTTTACTTTTAGAGGAAAAAAACCCAACTGATTCACTTCGTAAGGTCTGTGTGAGTGTGGTCAGATCTGATTTTACTGACCGCAGTAAATATAATATAAAATAATAATAATAAAAATAACAAGCCCATTATCTCAGTATAGAAATAACTTGTTACAGCAAGATAATTGACTTTTTATCTCTACAAAACTGACATGTGATAATAAAGAGTTAGTTGTCATGTTATCTTTAGATAAAAAGTTGATTTTCTTGTAATAAAAAGTTATCACTTTATGGTGAGATAATGAGTGTCCTTATCGCATGATATCAGAATAAATGAACCTGTGAACATGTGTTAATGCCATTATCTCAAGATCATTAAAATAACTAAATCAGATATTTCAACTGTAAAAAAAAAAAAAAATGCATTAAATAAATAATGACAAGTAATATGACCTTTCTTGGCCTCCGTAAAAACACAGTCAGATTTTGATTCAAGTAGTGATCAATTCTTAATGATCCATAACATCTTTCAAACAGAACTCAAGAGGACATACAGATACAAAACACTGAAAAGTCTCATTAAAAACAAATGCGATGGTAAGCTTGTAACGGGAGGGTTTTGCTTGTCATGGGGGACATTTTTGAGAAATATGCTTATTGACCATTGTCAACAGATCCTCTTCTGTCCTCTGTGCACGCATCAGGGAGCTGAGATCCACAAAGACTGGCTACCTGCTAGCTAGCTTAAGTGGCTAGCAAGACTCTGCGCTTTCCTCTAATAAGTAGCTGTCTGACCACTTTAGATTAGCGTTTCTTTTTGAAAGGACGTCCGAACCAAATTGATGTTATTACTCAGTCAAAGTCTTGAGTAATGCTGTTCTGAAAAGGATGTGTCATGACACCACCCCCGCCCCCCCAAAAAAACCCCACAACAAAACAAAAACTTCACATTCAAACAAGACATTTTTGATATACATAAGTATTTTGCGCTGCCACATTTCAACCTCTTAGTGTAGCGGGCCATGTCCCAGGCGATGTACTCGATGCAGTGGTCTGGAGGGAGGAACTGATTGAGGTTGAGCACAGCGGGGTAGAGCTCTTCACTCAGAATCTTCTCATGTTTCCTTTTTTCCCGTTTCTATAACACAATAGATGAATCTATAAGTATATATCACGCATATGACACCTGCTCCTTTACATAAAGAGATAAGAAAGGCAAACATAGGTTACATTAAAATACAACTGTAATAGAATTCCAGTTGCATAAAAAGTCTCATGAGGATACAAGCTGATGTCGTCGGACACGGCAGATGCGTGTTCACTCTGATGCATTCAGCAATTCAATTTTTGGCTTTTCGCCGCTGACCTCAAATAAAAACGGAGGCAGTTTGCAGGAAAGAGGTGGACATGTAACAGGAGGAAGAGAAGTGATGGAGAAGATGGTGAATGACAGAAAGTACAGCTGGGTGGGATATTTTCCAACTTGGGTCCAACAAAAAGTCTGACTGAAGGCTTTAATATCAATAGTGCTGCGTGATTTTTGTAAAAAAAAGTTACGTCACCATTATTGTGTTCAACATTGCCATGTAAGAAAAAAAAAAAGGTTAAATAGTCCAATTGCTTGGTTACCAAGTAAAATCTGTACAACCTACTGATAATTTAAAAAATGAACTAGCAAGAAAAAAAAGAACGCAAAAAAAAATTGTAGAGTTTCTGTTTGAAATGACAGCCATTAGAAAAATATCCTATAAGAACAAATACATTTTTTGTAACATTTGTCAAGTATGCTTTAAAATAATATTTTGATTCGGCTATACATTGCACACACTGACATGATTCACTTAATTGTGCAGCACTAATTACTACACTGTATACATTAATGCATTTTAAACCCCTTTTGTTGCCATTCATATTTATTTCTCTTTATATTTATTCCTAGTTGTTAATTCTTCAGGTGTTATTTCACTCTACAGCAATACAGGCTTCTACATTTGTGTGTTTCTTTTCAACAAAACAATGAATAATACATGCATGATGCATGAATATACCCAGTCTTTAACTGTGACCTGTAATGACACTGGCCATCATGTCCGTTGACACCTCTAGCCCTCGCTGAGCCTTTTTTCGGTGATCTCCCTGGATGATAATTGGCTTGGGTGCATCATTTAGCAGCTCACATCACCATTCACACATCCAGCAGTGGCAAAGAAGGACAGCTACCAGTCAAATTGCTAATTTCCTCACCCATTCAGGAGAGCATGTCATAAAGTCTGGCACAACCACCACGCACAACCACTGCACACACACACACACACACACACACACGCATTCACAAAGTCACACTTCCCAGGCACAGATGATACGCGAAGAGTGTGCAATGTACTTGAAAAAGCACACGTGCACCGAACACAGGTCTGAACCAGCAAACAAATGCCACGTTCATGATCACGGTCTGAGTTGTACGTACAAATGAATGCAAACGCTCACATGTGCAAATATATGCAGAGGCATGTCACAGACAATTTAATGACAGAAATTAGCGCCTGAATTATTTATAGTTTTGCATGGAGAAGGGTGTGTGTAATCTTCTTCCTTTTCTGTGTGTCGGTACATTGTTATGGGTGACGAGGAGTCTCCCAAAGGAAATTTGATCTTAGAAAAGTTATCTCCAACAATCAAACTAAATTGGCTCTAATTAAATAAGCTGGCTGGGAAAGTGATTCACATGTGAGGCCATGTGCACGCTTTCTCTTCCTCTATTCACACACACGCACACGCACACACTCAGAAACACACACTAACCCATGACTTCTTTCAGTCTCACTGGGATAATGGAAAGGGTGTTGTGTATAAGTGTGTGTGTGTGTGTATGGGGGGGGGGGGGGGGGTCCCCCCTTGCAAATATCACATGGCTGCAGCTTGTGTGGATCTCGGAGGTCTATGATTGGTCCCTCGACTCACGGCTCCCCTTGTGAGTGACAACGTGAGCATGAAACCCAAGCTACTGAGTGTATGGCTTGGTGCCAGAGTGTGTCAATGCATGTGTATGCAAGAGGCAAAACAAATCTAATACTACAAACAGGCAAATGCTGCACACTGAGATGAGAATGAAAAAACTAAATCACTGGTTTGCACAAGGAAGCTTTTGCTTTTTTTCTTTTTTTTTTGAAGACTGGGTGGCTTGGAGCATTTTTTTTTTTTTTTTTAGCTTCACACTTTTCAAAAAGTCATTACTATATTTCTTCAGAATTAATTATTTAACAGTATGTAATTGTTTTTCATTTTTTTTAAGAGCAGTTTGATGGTTTATTATGATCTCACGGCAATATGAATTGAAAGGATGAGACTTCAGAGGGGGTCTCACCTGCTTCATTGCCATCTCTGTTGGTGCATCTAGACAGTAATGACAAAGGTGAGGCACCATTTCAACTGCTAGTAATCAAAAACAGCCAGGGAGCTCTCCTGGGAGTAGAAAAGTCACCACAGCAACAGTTAACCCCTCGCATCCGTCTGGTGCTTGGCCAATTACACAATCCCAGCTCGTCTGAGAGATAACTACCTGGTGAGTGATTCCGCAGGTTGAGCATATTTCATTCAGACACCTGAGAATTCTCCCTCTAAAAGGAAAATTCTAGTATTTTGCATCTCACGTATTAAGACAATTATCTTTATCTGCCTTTATTAGAAGGTTGATAGTGAAGAGGCAGACAGGAAATGAGTGGAAAGAGACTGACAAAGGGAATGACATCAACAAACAAAAGTCCTCTGCGTCCGTCTACGTCAGCCAACATGGTCGTTTTCTGTCCTGAACTTAACTCGGGGATGGAGGAGTGACACAGAAATTACTGGAGTCTGTCGGTCCATCTGTTGTGGTCAACAGTCTGAAATGAACCATCTTCAGCAGAGACTCTCCTCTGAGAGTTCGACGCCCTCAGCTCACCACCTCCTGTCCTGACCATATCACAGTGAGGCCAATGTGGCTTCTCAACAGCGACCTCATATGCTGTGGTACACTCCTACATTACACAACTCCAGGTTAAACCTGGCCAACGTCTCAGAAAGATACAAAGTGTGTCTGTAATCTTAATTCCTCTCTACAAATTAATGCTCATTTGCAGTTATCTAGTAATAGCAATGAAAACCACTATTCCTGCCAGGTTAAAGTCTTTTAATTATCATCTTATTCACAGGATTATTAATTAATCCTCACTATCATTGCTGGGAAAAACATCACATATAAGTGTTACGGTGACTGCAGGGCCTTGAAGGAGCCAGAGAGCTTGGATGTAATGATTGCAGAGGCATTTAAAGGCTCTTCAATAAGTTCATTAATGATGGTAAAAGTTTACTTAAATGAGTTTTGGCCCAAAAAAGTGAATTGTATACATTTTTAGTGTTCGATATTAAAAAATGTCTGTGTGTGTGTGTGTGTGTGTGTGTGGTGGTGCAGTGAACGGAGGATCACAAAACCCTTCTGCTGGGTTCTGAAGATGTTATTCTCAGTCCAACATGGCGGCTGGGCTTCTATGTTCTTTGTCCCATCCATTCTCTGTGGAGAGCTTGTGTACCGCATTATTGGATGCAAATGATCTGACTTGATCTAACAGGGCAGTGATGATCAAACATTAGCCAAGTACTTATCCCATTAGAGCCCTCTGCTAATTATTTTAATGTGTACATATTGTAAATAAATGACCACATACCTGATATCTGACCCCCCCCCCCCGCCAAGAAATCATTCATAATAACAGTCAGTGGCATAAATCGGCATCTTCAGATAATCGTAAAGACACTGCATATTTGTAACATTTGTCTTAGAATTCAAACTCACTAAAAACTGAGGTATTGTGAGTTGTGATGAGGTTTAAACAACAAAGATCAAGTGATTTAAAAGAGGCAATTAGGTCCTAGTAGTTCAGTTAAAGTTAAAGCCTTCATCTCAATTTTGTTTCATTAAACCTATTAAAAAAAAGGGGAATCATAGGTTGTGTGTGGAGATGCGCTTAATACGTCACCTTGACCAGGTTGAGGATGATAACGGGTGAGCCAAACCGCTGCAGCATCTGGTCAAAGTGAAGGGCGGCTACATGAGCGTATGGATCCGCCTGGTCCACTGGAAGAGAGGATGAATGTGCTGAATATTTACCACATCTCGATGTCACAGAGGAGAAAATACAGAAATGATGTTATGTGCATCCGTGTAAAGGTTAAAAGAACATAGTCAGGTTAAATTCAGACCAGCAGAAGAGTTCTGAATTAGGAGTTAACTGTGTCCAAAAAAAAAAAATAAAATAAAATGTATCAATACATTTTTGATCAAATGAACACTGCAGGTGTTGATCGCTGTGATTTTGAAAATGTGTGAAGACTGTGCCGATCATTTACCCTACTTTTCAAAACATTTAAGATTTAAATGTGTATAAGTTTGCGTGATATGTGGATGACGTTTAACAACGTTTGATAAATCTTGTCCGAGTCCCTAATGTAAATCTAGAGTAATCTGGCATGAGTATTTCTTTTGGGATTAGTTCAATTTTAGCGTATGTAATCTTATTTTCCTAGACTGTTTTAGACTTCCTGTATTGGGTTGTGGCATTACCTTAAACTCAAATATTAGACATTTATTGAGACTTCACTCTTACAAAGTAAACTATACAAAAATAAAATCATTAACTGTTCTATCCTATTTTACATATTCACAAAATTACTGTATATCCCTAAGAAGACCCCCCCCCCAAACACACACACACACAATCACAACCCCCGATTAAATACAAAAACCTTCCAACTGCCAAAATTCAGAGGTCTAGGATTTCCTTGTATCATATTTGTGATGAAGAATGACGAAAAAATACAATCCAGCTACAAAAAAAAAAAAAAAATCAAGGCAATTTGTTTCAATGCATGTGTGAGCCAACAATTACCAATTTGGGGATTTTAGTTAACGTCATCGAGAGAGAAAAATAAAAAGGCACTACTGTAAAGTGGGTTATAAAGCATTACACCAAATTAACAATCCAGTCCCACACATTCCTTCATTTCTGCTCGTTCACCACTTTAAGATCATATTGCTACCATTCGCCGCTCATGCAGAGCCCACAGCTGCATCCTGCCATCAAACTGGACCAGTCAAGCACCTCAGATGATAGATTAGAGGAAGTAGGTCAGATCCTGCCACACAATCCCTCACCTCTATCTGAAAACTGACACACACGCAAATCAGAGAGCTTCACTACATACTTTTGAAACTTCACTCCCCTGTCATTCATCTCCTGAAGCCTCGGCACACATGAGAGTTTATGTCAACACAAAGAGGTAACAGTCTATCGACATTCTTACTGTACTAAAGGAAAAAAAATAGCTGATAGTGATAAAGTGATAAAGAAGCAGCAGCCATTAAGGCCATCTCCAGCACGACAAAGACATTTGTGTACTTCAGGGTAGCCATAAAGACATTTATATAGGCTTATGCAATGAATCTCGGCAGTCATGTCAGAGACAAGGTTGAGGTGATGAATGGTGTGATATGGAAGTTTATACAAACTGTCTCCTAGCCACATCCCTGACCTACATTCATGGAATAGATGTTCTGTCACATTATGCAGCTTACATCACGATCAAATAAATATAATGTGTAAAGCTTGATTCATGATATGAGCTCACATGAAATGAAAACTATTTACTCAATTGTACTACACTGTACAATAACTGTAGTATATTTATTATGTAGGTCCTTTTTACAGCAGCCATTTTGAGATGTCAGATTAAGCGTAGGTGGGACTAAGAGTGGTGCAGGGATGACGTATTTCTGTAGATCGACCCATGACTTTGCATCATCGTGAGTTCCCTAGAAAAAAAGCCAATGACGGTTACATTGGATTTTGTATTATTGTTGAAAATAAACTCTGTAGCACACAAAGATCTAAAACCTGGAAATTTGAACACCACTTTTCTGATTTTTGAAGCTTAATTGAGATTGCAAGGTGGCAGACAAATAGAAGGCCGCGGAGGTAAATATAGAGTATACAAATGTCAACACACCAACACACACATTTCTGAATGGTGCAAGAATCCGGGCAACATTTGGGAAATGTCAGATAAGGGCTGTTTTTAAGGATCAAAGTAGGCACAGGATGATGAGGTAAGCTGATACACGAAGGGATCTTTGGGACATGCCTGGCATCTCTGTCCCACACAGGTAAATGTCACCTAAGGATGAATTAAAGGGCGAACTGAGAGGAAAAAGATTATGATTCAATACGGCCATTGTACGCATGCAAGCATCGATGTCCTCCAGTGTGCAAACGCACCCAGAAACACACACAGCAGTCGGCTGTCACCTCTCTCTAGCCCTGCTGTTTTTATCCAGCTCATAATGAGGTGGGAGAATGGATACAAAGATGAGGACCAAATGGGGGGTGTCCTGCCTTTACCTTCGTCTTTCTTTCTTTTCTTTTTTTTAATCTTTGTTCCAGTGGTGGAGAAGAATAGCCCCTGACAAAAGCCGACCTCCTATATTAATGTAATTTTTCAGATTACATTCTTCTTCTGTCCCCATAAGATTATTTCTGGCCCTGGACAGTTGCTAGTATGAATAAATTGACTACTATGAACGTAAATATGAATTCGTTGTATGGCTGAAGATTAAGAGAGGATATATCTGTATCTTTGATATAACAAAGGAGTGTTCGTCCTTTCTTTCAAGCTTTTCTATCACACTGCATAATGCTTGGTATCAAATTGGTCACACACCGAAGAAGAAGGAACCTTTGATGTACCGAGAAAATAAAAAGGACTTCTTGTAACTTACGTCGTATTGGTGGTTTTGGCATCATGGTGGAAATGTCCTGGGACCAGTAGAGCGGGACTGAACCTCTCACTTGAACATATGAGGAGTAACTTCCCGCTGTGAATGACATGACTGAGGCATCATGGACTATCTGCTCTGTCTCCACCTCATTAGCTACGTCCCCCTACAAAAGAATAACAACAAAACACACAAACTAGGTTTAGAAAAAATACAATAAAATCTCACCATAAGGCTCATTTGGTAGCTGCCAATACTAACAAATGATCTTCATCAGCAGCTGTCGTGGCCCTGTAGATAATGAATTTTTCATTTTTTTCCTGCTGTGCTCAACTCGTATTTTATCATTTTGCTGTTAAAAATTGGTGAAATACAGAATACTGGTGCATTCGAATCTGTGAATTAAAAATGAGCAGAATTCCAGCTTCTTGTATCGTGACATGAAATGAAACAACAGGTTCTGACAACAAGACTGGGACAGAGAGCAGCTACTAGCGTGACATTATTCATGCTCACTATTCATCTAATTCCAGTAACAGTTGATCTGGGCCCACAGCAGTTGTGTACATGTTAAAATGCAGTTGCTAGCGGCTAGTGTTACACTGACTGAGAGACAAATAGTAGATAAGATCCTTGTCTTTCTCTTCTTCCTCCATAAACACCTCTGTCGTGATCTCTGTCCTGTATATTGTAACTACTGCTGCACTTTATTCCAGTATATTGATGCATTCTTTAATTTTTAATTCACTGCTATCTCACTCCTGTACATTACTATATATTTTAAATACTAGTGCACTTTATTCTGGCTGCATTCATGTACATACATACACTTATTTATATTACATTTTTGTTAATCACTGTATCCTTCACTTGCCCTTTATATTTTAACTGCACTGAGCAAAATGCAATCTGTATACACATGGCACATACTTAAATGATAACAAAGTCTGTCTAAGTCTAAGTCCTGAGAATTCTGAGCTAGCTTCTAGTACCTGAAAGCAACACTTCTGGCAGGAGTTTCCTTCTGGCTCAAATTACATAGTGCAGATGTAGAGAGCTCAGAGGACAAATCAAAGAGGCAACATTCTCATTATTCTCCAAGTCAGAGTACCATCTAAACAATGTTAAAATCGTTAGTTTGAACTAAAAATGCCACATCGTGATGCACTTAAAAGACTTTTCGCCTTGCGTTGGCAGTAAAGCTGAGGCTCATTCTTGACTTTGAAAAACACATTAAACAGAGGCCCATTGAGTGGCAGTTTAGTTTTGTTCTGAAGCTTTTAATTATACTGATGAGAAGTTTTGACGTTTAAAACAAAAAAGGAAATGAAAAGAACGAAAACTATTTGTGAAAATTGCCAGTCCAAAGAGAAAAGGGAAATCTACTGTTTGTTTGTTCCTGAAGTTCCTCCCTCCTCCCACTGCCCACCCACACAGACACTTGTGCATACTCAAGGAAAAGGCAGCGGGTTACATTAACCCCCTGTGATCACCATGAGTCATCTCAATCATCCTGGTGGACTTCAGTCCTGCCTCCACTATCTATTCTTCCCTGTTACCTCGGTAACAGCTGTACCTCGCAGTTGGCTCCTCTTTTGAGGAAGCGGGTCCCGGCAAATTTGCTGGATCGCCTGGCAATGAGGGTTATGTGAACTGGCCGGCCATAGATCAGAAGCTCTGTGGATGGTGGGTAAAGGAAGAATAACAACACACACGTGATGGCATTATACAATCCCCTGAATGCGACACACTTTTTAACACCTCATACCTTCTTAAACTTTAGTCTTGATAAAATTTGGAATTTTCCAACATCTATGTTGTTTTATCAGATCAACAGATTAACTTCACACAAAACAGTTTGTATCACATGCAAAATTTAAATATAACACAGGAATAAGTAGAATTTCATTTTCCACTTCTTGTTGCCAGGGGCTTGAACTCGAGAGTGTGTTTGGCTTATTGATAGAAAGTAGAAAATCAACTTTATTTACATTTATGCACCATGGGACCTTTGAATTCAATTTTATAGAACATGCAGTTCTATAAAGAACACAACACATAACAAATAATAGTGAAGGTAACATGCTAAACCTGTCCGACAGGTCACTCCAGGGTCCGCCATCTCAGTGCTGTAGCTCCACATAATTGACTGAGCTCTTAAAGGAAATAGATTTAGGTGTATGTAGATGTTCAGGGTCAAATAGATGTTTAGGGACATGTCAGCGAGGCCCATAGACTTAGCCCCATAGCCCTATATATCTTCTATCTTGTCCCCTCTTCACTATTTACACTTTCCTGCACTGGCAGTCTCACTCTCCTGTTATTACACCCAACTGTCCTTTCTAACTCTCAGAAAAACAGCCAAGGCCAAAAAAATTTCTGGGAATTGTCTATATTCAAACTGCCCACATAATGTGGCAGTACGCTGCCTGATAAGAGAGATGACAGTGTTAACAGCAGTGCAGAAAGTAAACTGCACCAGCTCATCAGCTCGATGCAGTTTACTGTGCAACACTCCTGCATTAGGCAAAATGATTAAATTCTTCCATTTTGGTATCCTAGGGCAAATTTTTACCATAATAAATCAGACTGTTTACTCAGCTCTAGTCAAGCCCTCTGCAGCAGAAACTCATGCATCAATACCGCAAAGCTTCTCAAAGAATGCTGAGGAAATTACTCATGTGGAACCCAATCAAAATCCCTGAAATGTAGATTGCTGAGTCAAATTTAAAAGGTAGAAGCTACTCTAATACAGATTCACTCTAACATGTATGTACAAACACTGGTTTTCCATGCAAAAGAAAAACAAATCATTTGAATAAAATACAGAATGTTGCATTTTTTTTACCACACACACGCCCAGTGTAAATAATGGAAGACAAGCACAGTTCAACGAGGGGATTGATTCTGAGCAAAGAGGGGGGTGACAAGGTCAACAATTCAAGTAGTTTGTGATCACTCACGCTGATAAGACAAAAAATCTGGACTTGTAATAATTATACAAAGTAGCGCAGTGCAATTTTTTTTGCGCAGCTGGGCATTGTGGGATGTTAAAAACCTCCCTGGCTAATCTTTGACTTTGGTGACTGAATTATCACTTTGATCTCGGGGCTCTGACTCTAATCTCAGACTTTGGTTGCTGAGTTATCACTTTGATGTCGGGGCACTGATCCCCTCCCTTTCCCCACCCTTTCTGTGTGCGATCTTGGGGTTTTGATTTTAATCTCTAACATACCACTGACATTACGACGACACCTATTGCAGTACCCATTGTTTGAGGTGAAAAGCCATGGGTTGTGTGACATCACATAACCTGCCTGCGATCTCTAACTGTGATCTCTTTCATGTCATCTCAGTCAATTAAAGGACTGTAGCAGGAAATGGGAAATATATGAATGTAGGGGCATTCCAGCACTTGGCTTTCCCCTGCTTACAGCGTATCTTTTTTGGTATACAGCTTTGGTGCATTCTTATTAAACAGTGAATAACATTTATTTCTGAGTTCTGCCATCTTCTAAGTCTTGACAATTCATCATAATTCATTGCAAACCACAATATGACCTACTTCAACTTTCAAATCACAGGCAGGCGTATAATTTGTTAAATGGTAGTTGTTTGCTAAAATACCACTTAAAATTAAATACTGTGGTGCTGCAGAAAAGTGCAGCCAACACATCGTATTCTCTAGACTTTAGTAGACATCTTTATTTTAATAAATATGCCCAAAAAGTATATAAATTTAACATTCCAACTACTATCGCAATTCAAATCCCAATATCAGTCAACGCAATAAGACTTTTTTTTTTTTTTAAATTGTACAGCCCTTTCATCTCTGTCATTCCAGTCTGTCATCTCAATGACTGTCTGCTCAGATCCCCAGACACTTCCTGTAGGCTGCCCTGATGGGGTCAAGAAGTCTGATGAACAGTTGTTGAGATTATCAACAACTGTTAAAGACATACACAGAGACGTTTTGCATTGAAAGGTATACCTCTCACCTTATTAAAAAAAATTAAAATGAAACACATAAACATAAGAAAAGCGACACATTCTATAATCACTCCAGCAAATCTCAGTGGACAATGCTGAAAGGATACTGGACTGGCCACAGAAGCCATGGATTATATACATGAGCCAGTCATGATGCACTATGTCCTTGACTCGTTCCAGCAACTTCCCGTTCCACACGTACTTGTAGTACGGCTCGTTCTGGAGGCCATAAACCACTGTTGCGGAGGACAATGAACACATAAAACCTCTGGATCGATTTGCTGAACTGGACTCAGACATAAGTATCAGCTGTAAAGCAACAAGTGGAAAGAAGCAAAAGCTTAGCTGAGGCAATACAGGCTGTGGAACAACGGCAAAATCTAATTAGAAACATCAGCATTCAGTTGCCCTAACAGGGATTAGGTTTATTTTTTTTTCTTTCATTAAAAGAATGGATGTATCAGTCAAGGCTGCAGCAGAGCTGTAAAATCCTTCCAAGTCTAACTTTTAATGGATTTCAATTATCTTTACAAACTCAGACATACTTGCCGTGACACAGATATATCAGTGAGGTCTTTATGGGAGGAAAAAAATTATACTGGACATCTTTTCATTTATTAAGTGAGGTGGATTAGACCTCAATACAATTTTCTCATCTATCCTGGAAAGAAAAACACACTCACAAACACACAAGACTAAACAAAGACCTCCTCCAGCTTTCCTCCCACCTCCACTCATCATTAAACTCACCTTTGAGTTTTTCCATTCGGTCTTCTATTTACTTATACTCATTATCTATAGAAGCAGCTCACAATCTGAGGCCTAAAAGGGCTCCAAAAGAAGGGCCACTTCTACCCCGAGGTTGTAAAAATCAGACCTGAATATGTTTGAAATGGCCCTCTCTAAAAAGAAATAACAGGGTTAAGATTGACACAATTGAAGAGTTTCATGACAATTCTTAATAATAACATCGCTACAGGGCTTGTGCCCACCGAAGCGCTTTTTTTTTCCTGTGTCCAGCATATATTTTTAATTGTTTTCAATGGGAGCGCACCATTTTTCAATCTAGCAATACAATGCAAGGGGCATGACGAAGTGCTCATCCCTAATTTCCACTCGAAGCAGCTTGTTGGTAAGCAGGTTGTGTAAAAGCCGCACCTCTTCATGAGAAATACACGACGGGTCTAGTTTTGACAGACAGCGTGTCAATCTGCAAAGAGCAGATCAAACCAGACATGAACTCCCCAAATAGATGAGATAGTGGTTACGGTCATTTTCCCAGAATTGGGCTGAGCATAATTTTTTTTGTCGCAGAGTTAAAAAAAAGAAAAAAGTTCAATTTTGGTTAAAACCAGTCACAATTCAGGAGGAGCCTGGGGTGTGTGTGCACTTTCAACTAGAATGTGGAGAGGTTTTCTCCAACCAGTAGAATAAATATTTGCAATTCCCTTCCACTCGCCTTGCGTAGGTAGCCCCTCGTCCTCAAAGATGTCAAAGTTGTCCTGTCCGCTCTTGGTGGGTACCTCCTCCTCGACAGAGGAAGCTGCTGATGACCACAGTTCATAAGGTCTTTGCAGTAACGTCAGGTTGTACTGCAGGGAGTGGCTGAGGTCGTAGCTGTAACTGTTGCGTGACATAACAGTTCCATTTTAAACAAAGAAATAAAGACAATTTCACTGGAGGTGAGATGAGACAGGAGTCCTTTGTTATTGTGAAAGCAGACAACTTAACGGTAAACCTTTGGTTGAAGGTTTCTTGTCTGATTTTTTTCAGTCAAAACAATATCGTGATTAGTGGGAAAAACAGATGAGAAATAACGCAATGTTAAAACTTGGGTATATGTACATTCGCTGTATTCTTTATGCATAGTAGTGATAAACACTGAAGAGGCTTTTTTTCTTGTTTGTCAAACAATTTCTCTTACCTGAAGTAAAAGTTGCTGGACAAGTCCACATTCTGAAAGATCCGCACATATCTGTAAGAGCGGAAAATTCAGTCAGACTCACATTTGAACGACACAACAGGAAAACATATTATCTATAAAGCCAGTTTATGGATGAATGCAACATGTTGTCAAAGTTGTTGCTTGTTTGATCATCTGTTAGACTTTTCCCAGAATACTGTGTTAATTCAAAAAGAATATGAATTATCTATTGCTATTTTATTAGCCTCTTGAATTCTGACTTTTTATTTTGAAAGGTAAAAGTAAGACAGATGGACTTGCTGCTCTGAAAGACTATGGAGTGTGTTTAAGAGAAAAGAAATGTGTTTGTACATGATTGCATTGCGCATTTCTTTACAAAATGTCTCTGCTGATTCCTCAGAAGTGTTTTTTTTTTGAGAGTCAAGTAACTGTGAGTCTGGGGGGGGGGGGGGGGGGGGGACGCCAATGGTACAATACTGTGACTTTCATTTATTTCTGGAGACAACATACAAACTAATACCTTGCTTCATCTGGGTGTGTGACTCTGACCGAGTCATTGGGGATGTAGATCATGCTGGTGTCTTCTATCTTGTAAATGGAATGACCACCGATATCCGCCATCTTTCTCCGTTTGGTAATCAACACAATGTAGTAGCCCTCGAGGAAACGTACAAACCCTGTAAAAAAAACAAAACAACACTCATTTAAAATACTTTAAACCTTCAACAGCATTATTTATAACATGTAAATCCCACAGCAATACTTCTTTATCTAATGTGATCATTTTTGCCGCCACCTTACCTAACCTGAATAATTCAGTCCACGCTGACTTTCAGTTCAGAGGACAAAAAAAGACGCTGTAAGCAAGTAGGCCAACCTTTTTACTGCTTGATAATCAGCTGCAGCTTTGACAATACACACAAATGTGTCCCAGATGCAATTTTACCACACTGTAAGAACATGAACACACATCTTACATTTGGAGTCTTCACTGCTCAGTAGGAGGGATGAAATACAGATTACACTTTCTCACATATCAAGAGAAAGAGTTACCTTTGAACACTAGAACCTTCAACAGCTGCTCTCCCTTGGTCTTGGTTAAAGCGGTCTTGACTACAATACTAGATATCACTTTCATGAAAACAGGACGACTAGATGGCGGTCAGAAATCTGTGTTCTATTCAAATGAGGGAAGCATATCATTGGCAGGCTACCTCTGGCCTAAAGGTGATTCTATTTGACACTGTACAGTAAGTGGTTCTCAAATGGATATACTGTAAGTGAAAGAGGCTGTACTCAAATATGCAGTATTCTTCTTCGTCTGTCGCCTTGCATGAGCCCATTTGATATTCCTCCACTCGTGGCTTTGCTGACTCACAATTCCTATGTTAGTTCACTGTGTTTCCTCATGCCAGAGATGGGTCAGACTGACAAAATAGGCAGATGACAGTGAATAAAATTATCCTTACAATAATGACAATCATGACATACTGTAATAGGAAAGGTGCAAAGGAGCAGAGCTTTCAGGATACACTGTCCCCTTCATGGCTGCATCATTCTATTAAACCATATGACACAGTGACTTTGCCAAATAGCTGTTTGTGACAAAAGATGGCAACAGGGCACAGTGGGGTTGGGGTGGGGGGCATCTAATTTATTTAAGCAAATGTCAAAGTCAGAGTCTGTCTGTGTCAGTGTAACCGCTTCAGCTACAAGTTCAAAGATGATACTCAACTTAATATTAAAAATATACTAAGATAACCTTTATTCAAATGGGAGCGTAATTGAATTTTGTCTGTGGTGTCTCAATAGAACTGCTTGAACTAGTTACGCATAGTTCAGACACCGCAGCGCAACGACATCTGCTACGACATCTCTTACAAATAGGATAAAAAACAAAGTTAATATTATTGTTGTTTTTGTTTGGCTTTTTTTTATCCTTTTTTTCTTCATTGTTTGGATTGCATCGGATAAAAATGAGATGGTTAATCATGATCAGTTTATGCATAATGTGTATCAATAATAGAAGAACGTGCCCTTGGTAAAGTGGATGAGGAAGTTAACAACAGCATGAGACAGGAAGTACATGGACACAATTTTTATAGGCCAGTGATGGTGGAGATAGTAGAGAGAGACAGGAGAGCAGAGGACATTTACAAATGGTGCATTGGTCCTGTGCAGTTTGGCATACTTCTGCTTGGAAGAGCTGAAGAACGGCAGGCGACTGAGAGCCTTCAATAACTGTTAAAATATACTTTATATGTAGTTGGAAATAGAATATGTTTAAAAGATCCAATTAGCAGAAAGAAGGGGTCATGTTCGGGCTCATAGCTACATTTGCATTTGATAAGATGATGGGTCTGCCCTGTTTTGAAAGAGCTGGTCCATTTCTGGGTTAACTGAATTTAGTCCTTCAGCCATGAGAGCTTTTTGAACAGTTCCAGCCTCTGTTCCTCTGCATGATGGAGCTGATGGCAGGGATGTTCTAAGTCCTCTGACTGTCAAGGGTGTTTGTCCTCTCCTGAAGCTCCTGCAGCTGATCCTGGATCACTTTTATTGTCTCTACTCTCTTCCGCTATTGTCATATATCTGCTCTGTTTTTTTGTTTGTTTGTTTGTTTGTTTTTTGCCACGTATAATCAGTACAGGTGTTAACGCTTTAGCTGTACACCAACCCACACACACATAAAGAGCAACTGCGGATAAACTGCAGAAAAATAAAACTGTGTCAGCGTCAGTAAAATCTGTAGTTTGATAGCTTTCATTCTTATGGGGTTAGAAGGTCTATTGGATAGTCGCAGGTTTCAGAGAAAAAGAGTTTGTTTACTGCAGTCAAATTTACATTTTCTTTTGGAATATGCTACAAATTTAAAGGCGTCTTTTTATAAAAGATGAACTTCCTGCTGTAGATAATAGAATCAAATTGTCAGGACAGGTTATCCGGACAAAGTCAAAGCCTCTTGTGCTGCGTGTTTTTGTATCACCAGATGTAGGTCACGATTTTACTGACTGAACTGGTCATGCAACGTGCACATGCAATTCACCACTCCGTCACACCATTTACCTTCCACATAGGAAGTGAAAACAATGTAAAAGGACATAAGTCCTTTATCACATGTCACCGTGGCAAATTTGATGACGTGCTTTCTCGTTTTTCTGTGCAGATGGACAGAAACTGACCATGACTTGTATCAACCAAAGGCCAATCATCACTGTTTGTCATTTCACGGAAATTACATCAAGATTTAAGACTAGTTCCTTCGGAACATTTCTCTATAACGTCTAACCTGTGATTTTTGTTTTGTTTTGTTTTAATGCTGACATTAGAACACAGTGAACTGATGATGTTCGACTGTATTTCATATACTTAAATAACAAACATGTAAAAATGCAAACGGTTCCTCTGAAGCCCAGGGCCTCCAGCACCATGTCTAATGCTAGCAATACTGTTAGCAACGCTAGCCTAGCAACTGGTTATGTTAGTCACTCACGTTGTCCCTGAACAGATGTGCATCATGTTGGTTGTCGAAATATGACATGAATTAAGAGGCTGATTAAAGTGTAAAAATTGTCATGGCTTCATATAATAGGCTTACATTATGTTCATTATATTTCCTTTTTAGTAGCAGACTTACAAATATGGTAAATGTGAAATCTCAGGAGATATGGCAAGCAAGGATACTTAGACAAAGATCAATTTGAAAAAAAAAAAAGAGTGAGTAATTACTTTTATTAAGAACTGTATTAAAGGCAGTCAAAGAATAGAGTCAGTTTTTTTTTTAATCTGACTTTCTGCAAAAGGAGAGAAAATGAAAAAGTGAAAAAGCGTCTTTCTACTTCAAAAATACATGACAGGTTGCCATGATTTGCAACAGTAAAAAGGAACATTATAAACTCCACAAGAATGGGGAGCGGCGGAGCTATATTGTAGTGGACAGTATAATAAGGCTAGGCGTTCCTTTCATTTTATCTTTTCCATCTCCTGTACCTAATATGCAAAACCAGGTCAAAGCATGCAGCTGGAGAACTGGAGTTGAAGTACTTTGCCCCCACACTGATTGCTGTGCTGTGTAGGAGAGTGACCAGCGAGTGGCAGCAGACCCTATCGTACTTACCCACAATGCCAAAGGCTGAGACAGCCCTGGACAGACCCGAGGAGCCTTTTTGACCAATCTTGGTGCGGTTACCCAGGTCCAGGCGGCTCAGCAACTCCCGTACCTCTTGCGCGTTGTACACATGCTACAGACAAGTGAACGAATGCACATGACTAAGAACACCTCGTGATTTATTGCTGTTAAAAATGTGCACAACAAACAGCTTCCCACAGGTTAGGTTCTTGACCCATTGATGTTTGATTTTTTTTCTGAACCTTGCTTGTGTCTACTGGACAGGGCCGCATTCTCAGATTGTTTGAGCTGAACAATTGATGGAAGGCATTACACAATGCAACAGTCCCGCACCTACATACAACTGTCTCAACGCCTACGCCCCAAACAGGGTTGTAGTGGTAATACAACAGTTTGGTAAAAAATGCAATTGGGTCACCCAATAAAAAAACAAACAAAAAAAAAGACATATGAGTCTATATGGTCTTGTGCTGAAATGTTGCAAAAATTAGTGTATTGAAAGTTTAAGATTTGCTTAAACCTCTTCCCATTTTTAAGGAAATCAAATTACCCGCAATGCAATGCACTATACCTTGAATATGACATGATTTAATTTCTTTTTTAATTATACAGCTCGAAAGATTAGAAGCAAACAGAAACCCATCCCTAACAAAGATGAGTCTGCTTCCTATTTTAACTCCTCTCACATCCAGGTCTTTGTCACATTTGCAGCCATCCACACACTGATTCTAGAATAAACTTACACCAATCAGATAACCTAACAGTGTTTCTGAGGGTCAGCATAATATCTGCAGGAATGAGAGCGTGGGGTGATGGATATTTAGTCGAGGATACTTCATAATAACAATCACATCATAATCATAATGACCCACAACACAAGCAAACAAATCAACTTCAGGCTCATAGATCCTTGTAATGAGCAGAAGAGAAGAAAAGGAGGTGCACTCAGCACTCCTCAGCTCAGCTGTCATCTGCGATACACTTGGGAGAGGCTGAGCGATTGTACAATTTCCCCCCAGGCGTACTGTACTGTATTACATAAGCATATACATTAGCACTGTACTAACTCCAGTGAAACCCCAGCGCTCACCTTATCGTCTATTATGACGAGGTCCTTGGGTTCTGTGCGGTCAATCTTCAGGACTCTGTGTTTGGTCTGTGCCTGGTTGCTTCCCACCAAAAAATACCTCTGGAAAAAAAGAGGAGAAGCGTTTGGTGTAGACGATCGCTACAGCTGATCAGGATCATCTGTGCAAAAGTGAAGACAAAAGGGGTTGCGAAGGGGTGGAAAGTTTCAGGTACATTTCTGGAAACTTTCAAAAATTCCAATTAGATATTAAGCTTGGGAATTTAGGAGATTTTCCACCCAGTTTCTGTATTTCTAAAAGTTTTGAAAACTATCTATGAGAATTAAAAGGACAGGGATATATGAAAATGAAGGATAGTATATGGAATTAAAGCGAATAGAAGGGAATTGACAGGAATATTTTGGATTTAATTGGAATGGATGGGAATATATGGGAATTAGCAGAAATTAACTGGATAGGAAACTGTGGGGTAAATTATATAAACTGTATTTAACCAGGCACTGTGCATTCTTCCTTAACATGCAAAGATTAGCAGCCCGAATGGTAATTTTGGTCAATATTTATGTTTTTCATTGTTCAGAGAAAGAATTCCGTCAAAAGCTCTTCTCACACACTGAGAGTTAAAGAATGTAAACTACTCAACAAAATACAATCAAAAAATATGAGAACAGAAAATGTATAGAGGCGGCACGGTGGTGCAGTGGTTAGCACTGTCGTCTCACAGCAAGGAGGTTCTGGGTTTGAGCCCCGGCTCGGGCACAAATCTTTTTGTGTGGAGTCTGCATGTTCTCCCCGTGTCTGCGTGGGTTCTCTCCTGGTACTCCAGCTTCCTCCCACAGTCCAAAGAGGCTGATTGATACTCTAAATTGACTGTAGGTGTGACTGTGAGTGTGAATGGTTGTCTGTCTCTATGTGTTGGCCCTGTGATGGACTGGTGACCTGTCCAGGGTGAACCTCGCCTCTCGCCTAAAGGCTGCTGGGATAGGCTCCAGCACCCCCGCGACCCTTAACAGGATAAGAGGAAGAAAATGGATGGATGGATGGATGGATGGATAATGTATATCTGTATTTCTCTATATGACAAGTTGAATAACATTAGAATCATTTAAATTGCCTGCAAATTTTCTGTTTATTCCCATGGAAAGTTTCCAACATTGAATATTTTGCACCCTATGTGATGGCATACTGTTTTAGATGAACAAGCAGCATTATCATGGGTGAGTCAGATAGCCAATTTGGAATGAGAACACAGTGAGCTGATGTGTATTACAGAAGACATGTTGGCTTTTTTCACAGTTCAATACACACAGACAATCCATGATATCACAAGCCTGCTTTCTACAGCGCACTTCCATTGTTACATCTCACATTCTCCAGGGAATCTTTTCACATGCAACATTTTCTCTCCACAACAAGACACCCGCGTAAGAACGAATATGTCAGCAACCGGTCCAATTGCACAAGAAATAAATTCAAGGATGTGTATCATATCAACTACATGTGAATCTACAATGAGTTACAGAAATACTCCCAAATTGCATTCTAATAAGTTCCTTTGTGGCTTCCTTGTACGACCTTCTTCTTTCAAGTCATTATTTTTCTCATACTGGGTTGCAAGATGGCTTTAGATTTTCTGTCCACTTAGATCACGAAATTGGAACACCTTGTATCAGTACAGTCCAGTACCATTCGAGCCAGTTTGTCCTGTTCCACTCTTCCCAGTGTCCTATGGAGCCCTCTTTGTTCACCATACTTAGACAGTGTGTTTATCTACTGTTCAGTAAACGGATCTGAGAGGAGCTCAGTCTGTAATTATGGTTAAAGTTCTTGCCTTACTTTTAACTGCTTGATTTCTTTTTTTTCCCCCACGATGAACAGTATCATAACACACTAACTTATCTGTATTGTTAAAGTCATAGCTAGCTTTTGTGCTAAAACCAAAACAAGATCTCAGAATGGGAAAACAAAAAACACAGCAAATATACAAAACCGATCATGACATGAGAGCCTCTATTTACAATATAAATAAACAAATCAAATATTTGACATGAATTTGTTTCTGGAAAAAATAAATTATGATGCACATTTATCTTATATTGACCCGGTGGAAGTAAATGGTAAATCAGAATTAAGACTGGGGTACACTTGGAGCAAAACTCAATGCTGTCATCTACTGTTTGCAGCTAGTATTCTCAGTACAGTAGTCACCATATTGCTCCACCGTTCTGTTTACTTCTGTAAAATCTATTTACTTTATCTTTTGTTTTTATCCTGCCTGTTGTATTTCTTTATCTAGGGGCTGTCCCAATTGGGCTGCAGGAATGTCGCTGTGGGGGTTGTTTTTGATTTGGGGTGTGTGGAGTTGCCGAGTATGAACAGCTCCTTCATGATGAGTGTTTCCTCACTTCCTGTTTTTCAGAGGGAGGATTGCATGAGCGTTAGTCTCAGTCCTTTATTTAAAGTTAAAGCTGTGTGTGAACATATGTGTATGGTGTGGGGGATTTTTTTTTCTTGCAATTTGAAGCACTAAGTTACATTTGGCTTTTATGAAAAGCGCTATACATATAAAACATTTTTTTTAAGAAACTTCCTTAATATTAGCATTGTACGTTATTCTTAAAACTCATTGCCACATTTAAGTAAAACAATCAATCTAAAGTGATAAGTTTTAGCCATGACATGTATTTGTGAAAGTGTGTCATCGTTGGGAAATTTACTTATGAATATTGTTAATTAAGCACTACATTAGTACTATAACTTTGTAGTAGTTCCTAGACATAAATTCAAGGTGACTAATGTAGGGCCAAACCAATATAATTTTGGGAGCCAATGTCTGCACCGGTAATAGGGAGTAATGAATGACAATAATCCATTAACCACCCCAGTCTTGTTCATGTATGTATTTAAAATATGTAATCAATAATATATTACAAAGAAAGAGGATGGGGGCTGCGCATGAATCCACTTTCTTTGCAATGATTCCTGAATTGTGGTTCAAATACTTGTGACAAAAATGCATATTGGAAGAATATTTTGCTGTTTAAAAATACAGAAAACATGCTTGAACACCCTTTCCTGCGAAGCAGCGTGAAATATCAGCAATATCCCCATTAATATAAGAAATGTCTCAAGTTCTGTTCACAGACACCAGGGTAGGAATTACACAAAAAAAAAGATTTGGTTCTAATATTGCTGGCTACTTTATTCTATAAGGTGTTATACACAGGCCGCCTGGAGGTTTTGGAGGTCATGTTGTCATAACAATGGCATACATGATGTCAGACTTACAGCTCTGGTTTCGTACAGAACCATCCTCTGGATCCCACTGATGACAGCCGCCGACTGAGGCATTTTCCTCATGTGTTCTCCAAATTCTCACAACCCAGACGAAGCAATAGGCGAACTGGAGTAAATTAATACAGTTATATCGATCAGTGACTTCATATAAATCATATTATGAAACACAGAAGTGACAGTTTAGCATGTCGTTTTGGCTTCCATCTCACCGTCAATTGAGCACGCTAGTTAAAAGCGTTAGCCACATAGTGTCCCCAGTGATGATCATACGTATCTCCTCTGGTAGTCAAAAGGACTACTTTGAATGTTACTTATCAAAACAGATATGTTTACAATCTCCCCTAAGAGTTAAGGCTAGTATTGAGGTGCATGCAACATTCGTCTGTTGTAGTCAGGTGACTGTCACGGAAGCGTGGAGCGTCAGTTTATACGGTGGCTCGCAGGGGTCTAAATATGCACTTTGTGTTCATGTCATTTTAACAATGGCCCATAATGCCATAGCAGGTGTTCATATAACCACCAACATGTAAAAACATAAAAATACACAAAGACTGTAAATTTTACCCCGAAAAAAATATTATCTACGGTAGCGTTAGGTTTATAAAACAACCGAGCGGAAAACTCAAGTTCCCTTTGCTTCGTTGGTTAGTTGCCATAGCAACCACAGTCCCTCTCTCCATGGTTTGCTAACTAGTGCTACTAGGTTTCAGCCAAACAATTGATATATATGTATATTTTTTACAGGATTCTGAATGGATACCAGAATACCTAGCAGTAACGGTAAGCAAACTACCGTGTTAGTAATATCTCGCTCATGTTTAAATGCCTGTAAAACCGACACACTGAAAAAATGTCCTTTACTGATTGCAGTGCCATGATGTTGAGGCCAAGTTTGAAGGGTCGTGGGTTATGTGACGTCATAACACCTGACTTTTATGCCCGAGTTCGTATTTTATTTTCTGTTATTAATCTGACTTCAATTTTTGTATGATCTCAACATCTGATGTCACTGGATGAACTCAAGAATTGCTAATCTGAGTCTGGGGTCAAACATTAGAGTTTCTTTCGTTTTTTTTATTTTTAATGTCACACAACCCTGGGCCCCACTAACAATTGTACTGGCAGTAAGATGAAGCGTTGGTAATCATTTTTTTGTAGTTTTTTTTAATCTTTTGTTTGTGACATTTAACATTGTGTTTTTTAATATTAATTCTGTCCAGTAGCTCCAATGAATTGTTTTGTGGACAACGTGATAGAAGATGAAGCTGAAAGAGCGAGTCTTCTTGCGAAACCGACCTGCTTCATTATAGTTGGAAGACCGGTAATTTGACAGTGAACACACAAACACACACACACACACACACACACACACACACGCGCGCACAAAACCACAACACACTTTGTTTTCATGGGAAATAATTACGTGGGACATTTCCATTGGGTCCGATCCTACGTATTTTCTTTGTTTCCAAGAGGAAGCAATAGAGGCTTGGTAGCAATAGCTAAACTGGTGGAAAAAGGACTATTATGAGGAAGCCTCTCATCATTCCACTGAAACATTTAGCAATAATTTCCCATGTAATTTTCATAGCTTTATTGCAGTGATAAGTACACAAGCACTCCTTAAATCATTGTTCTAAAATACTTCCTCTATGTACAACAAATTCTCAAAATGACTTAATATTTTGGGGGTATTCTTTGTTGCAGGGTGTGGGCAAATCTACCTTGGCCAAAAAAATAGCAAAGTCCTGGGGGTGCACTTTGGTTGATGGTGAGTAAGATTTCTGTATTTTCTTGTGTCTGTCTATTTGTAATGTATAATTCGGATATTTCCCAACTTTTTGTGTACTTCAGACACGGAGCTGCTCAACACACATATCCAAAATAAAACAAAGGAAGGCAAAGTGGTGGGTTTCATTCATGCTATCACATGACTTCCATGTTGTTTTCTTTAAGCCTCTTAAGTTGTGACTTATTTTGACCTCAGACCTGCCTTGTGGCCCCATTTGTAGCTCTTGGACATCTTATCTCAGGGGAAAAGTATACCCGAGGACATGACGCTCCATCTCATACTTGCAAGACTCAACTCACCAACTGTCCAACACTATGGTAAATACAGCAGTTTTCAGAACGGTGATGAAGTAAACAGATAGTGTTACATGAGTGGCAATGACTGTTTTTGTTGTGATACAGGCTACGTACTGTGCTGTCTGCCATTCATGTCAGAACAGCATCTGGGGATTCACGAACAGATTTCTCTGATCAAAAACCTCAAGCTCCCGCCCAATTTCATCATCAACATCAAGGTTGCACAACTGTTGTTTGTTTACATGACATGTTTTCAGTTTTGTAACATTTAATTCTGTGTTTTAATATGACCGTATTTTCATCTGAAATTGCCAAGTAGTTGACATTTAAATGCAAAGCACTGAAATCTTTCAACAGTGTGCAGACAAAGATCTGATCCAGAGGCTGTCAGGCCAGAGGCAGCACCCTCAGACTGGGGAGGTGTACACCGAAGATCAGTTCTTGAAGCATGAAAAGGAGAAGGAGAAGGAGGGAACTGAAGATAAGGAAGTGGAGGACGATGAAGAGGAGAAGGTATGGCTAGATGGGAAAGTTTTCCCAATGGATGAAAAGTTTGAATTGGTTCGTTTCGATTGCATTTGTCTATAAATATGACTTGATGTTGATGCCTTGATTTACTCAACAATCCGTTAATGTCAAACTTGGTGCGGTGCAGAAATTGTGCGGTTCAGAGTTTGGTACTGTCTGTAGTGATCAAAGCAGTCACAGTTCAAAGATAACAAGATGACAGAACAACTGAGCTCAAAGTCAGAGATCATGGCCCTTCCACTCAAACACTGCAGGAGATACAGGGGTGGAGCATGGCCCCTCAAACAACAAGTACAGCAACCGCTAAAGGGGTGGAGCATGAGGCAAAGTGAAAACTTTGAGTTATACTAATTTCAAACTTCCACAGACTGTTGTGTTATTTGGTTTTTGAGAAGTGTAAACAAGCCAGTGAGGATCACTTTTTACAGTAATTTATTGGGTTTTATATCAATGGCAGGCTTCAGAAGAGTCACCCAAAAAAGACACTTTTGACCAGATGGTGTGGACGCCAGAACATTTGGCCGCAAATATCTCTCAGCGAATCAACACGTACAAGAACACCATGCTGAGGCCTCTGGAGGTGAGTTATATCTGTTATACAAATTCTAATTGGCTCACACACAAAACAAACGTAAGTAAACTAAACATCGCTGGTTTGCACCCACAGAATGCAATCACTGTTTGACATACGTATGTGAAATTGCTTTATCCTGATCAGGGTATTGATCAATCAAATTTTATTTACATCATGAATCATCCAAGATATCAACCCATTCTCATGTCAAAACGTGAAAAAGCTACGTTTGTCCACAGTGCAAAACGTATCAGTTCTACAATAAAGGCCTAAAAATCGTGAAATGTGTACGCTTTTTTTCCCTGTTCTTTTCTATTGGAACGCTGGTAGGTCATGTAACTCTTTCTTGCGGGCCTCTCAAAACAAAAACATGGCGGCCGCTCCTGTCATTTTCAGAGAAAAGTGCCTAATGAATCAAATCAAGTATTTTCTGTGTTTTTGTTGAAGATTAAACAAACAGAGCAAAAAAAACGTCTTGTTTTCAAGGAATATATGATGGCCCACAACCCCATGTACCTGCTGGAGGTGGATGGTAACAACACCCCCGAAGAGCTGCAGTCGGTGAGTTAAAATGAACTAGGAACCATTAAAACTTCAGAGTCTTACTTCTGCTGCGTTTTATTAAGTAGTTAAAACTACACTGCACTGTAACATCATTTTTCTTCTATCTATTTATTCTGTTTTAGATCTTGTCTTCGCTTTCTAATCTCCCTTTCTGTTTCATTTCCCTTTCTTGTACTCTAGCTGTTTTATTTCTTCTCTTGTGTTTTAATACTTTGTGTTCAGGATGGTTGACGTGTTGATTGTCTTCTCTAGATTGTAATATCTCGTCTTGAATCCATGGCAATACAGCGCGTCTCCGTCCCAGTCCTCCTCAACCAGAACGATGAAGAAGAATTTCCAGAAGACATGGTCAGTCATAAATGACTGTTTTGTATCTTTGAAACACAAAAAAATATGTTAATAACTAATTCTTTTCTAGAGGGACCTCTTTAGAATCCTGTGTTCCTCCAGGATGGTGGCCCCGGGCTTCAGGTGGAGAAGGAGCCGCTGGGGCTGTTCCTGTCCTGTTGCTCTGAAGGAAGGCAGGGTTATTCCTGGCAAAGCGGAATTGTCTGTGGGGTGCGGACTCTTTGCTGGCTTTGGTCTGTGCAGGAATCTAAGTAAGAGTGACTGAAGGTGCCAAATGTTTCTCTTATCAACCCCCGTACAGCTTCCAGGACAAACTGTACTTGCTCTCATCAGAAGAGGCCTACCAGAAGTTTGTTTCGAACCCCAGGCCGTACCTGCTTCCCCCAATGCCCAGCCCCCCCTGCAAGGTTTCCATCATTGGACCCCCACAGGCAGGGAAGAGCACTCTTTCTAAGCTTCTGGCTCAGCACTACGACGCAGTGGTGATAGATGTGGAGGAACTGGTGCTGCCGATTCAGGCCCAGGTGGTTCAAGAGAGGCTTGACAGAATCAAGGAGGAGACGACACAAGCTGCAATAGAGAAAATTAAGATGAAGCTGCAGGGCAAGCAGGATCCTGGCAAGTTATGCTTGGTTGACTGTTAATTATATTATTTACTGTTATAGTCTATTTACTTGTCTTCTATCTATACAGTCCTGTTGACATGCAAATTAACTATCACTCATTAATTTTAATAACCATTCTGATATTTTGCTTCATCAGATGAAACGACTTCTACAGAAGGTGAGATGTTCAAATAAACATTTGCAGAGATTTAGACTTTGTTAATAAATCCTTTATTGTTTTGTAAATATAATGTATGAAACATAAGTGGATGTCTAGTCATGATATTTTTTGTCCAAGAGTTTGGAGTTTAGAGATATTAAATGCTGCTGTGTCCCAAGGGTGGGCAGTGAGCGCCATCTAGTGGGGTACACAAATGGTTTTGAAGAGAAACTATTCACAAGGGTAGTTTTTTTTAGGACTCTATGATACTAATCTAAATAAAATGATGGAAATTATGACCATGAACTTGTATAAAAATAGAAAAGGTATCTTAAACTTAACTTAAGAAATAATTAGCCAAACTAATTTGGAATTTTATTTTATTTTTTAAAGGGCCCTTAGCCTGAAGGGGGCCATGAAGTATAAAAAATGTTGAGATTTGCTGATGTGACTGAGCAGTCAGCATATATCTGTGTTTTTGCTCAAAAGTTTTCTTTCGTTCACAGTGACGGAGGATCATCCAGAAGTGAAAGCCATGGTTGTTAGTGCGCTGGAGGAAGCCAAACAAAAGATCAAACCTACCACTGAAATGTATGCTGAAGCACTGAGGAAGCGTTTAACGGAGGTTTGTCAAATAATCTGAGATTTTCATCTAAGTATATAAAAGTAAATGAATTACATGAAAAGTTTGCCCTCCCAGATGGAAGAGGCGGATGAGATGCGGGTGACTGGCTGGGTTCTTGACAACTTTCCCAAAAACCTGTCTCAAAGAGATGCATTAGAAAAAGCTGGAATCCAGCCAGAGAACTTCTTTTGTCTCAGAAACACGGATGGACATCAAAGTAAGACGCTATGAAAAATTAAAAAAAAAACTCCATTCATTCTGTTTGTTACCTTTATGAGCCTTCATGTCCTCTGTATGGTCTCTGCTGTGCGTTTACAAAGTTTTGAGCAGATTGTACGAGCTGAATAAGGAGAGCATTGACAAAGCTGTACAGAAGCGGTTACACGAGGAACTGTTGTGAGTGCAAATGAAATGAAACCATGAATTTGTGACTGGGTGAATGTGAGCTGCAGCATTGTGTTTAACACCTTTTGGCTTTAGAAACCACAAACAAAAATCAGCTGTCGGCTCTTCAGGCAGACGTTCGAATCTGGACACGGTTGCTGAAGGTATTGGTGGTTTGTCATCGTATATCTCTCTGATTCTGTACAACGCTTGTTTTTATTATATTCATGGATGTTCTTTGCAGAGAGTGAAAGTATCGCACATTCTGAAGCAAGTGAAAAAGAAGGTGAGGCATATTTTTACATCATCTGCTCAAAAAGTGTTAGATTTGGTTTGTGTTCTGTCATCATTTCTTTGCGTGGTGTGTTTAAATAGTGAACCGACTTTTTATATTGGAGAAAGGTCCTATTTGCCCTCAGAAAGTTTGTACTAAAATGAACGAAATATAAAATATTTCAATTATTTCTTTTTCTTTTTTTTTATCCACTGTGCTGCTCAGGTGTAGTTCTTCCAAATAAGTGGGAGTTGGGTTATCCAGACGGTCCGGAGATGAAGAGCTATAAACTGCTTGTGCAAAGGTTTACATCAGAGTGGGAGGAGATGCAGTCCGCTTTAAGTGTAAGTCACTCAGTCCTGGAGATCAGCGACAGGAGCCCCGAGGAACTTCTTACAGAGATTGTCCATCAGATGGAGAGTGAGTGGAACCCTTTAAATTGTTCTTGCAAAAGGAACCACAACGCTGTTGTGCTGAACTGTACTTTTCGCTCCCCCTTCTTGAATAGAGGACATTCAAAACCACACAGATTGAAGTTGTTAATAGTTAAACCTGAAAACTTTTTTATTTTTTTTCAGCTGGTGTTGAATTTTTTTTTTTATGTTGCAATTATAAACTCATAACTTTTATTTATTTTCTCAAAGTTGCCTCAGACCAAAAAAAACCCCAAAAAAACCTCTGAAATGCAGAGATTTACCTGTTGGTGAAAAGCTTAATGATAATTCTTTAAAATAACTCGATAAAATTGAATATAAAAGGTATTATTTTGTATTTTTAGTATTTATTATCCGTTCTTTTCAGCGGCTGTGCGGCTCATTACAGCCAGGTGTTAGGATTTCTATCACACAAACTGTCCGTTTTTACATGCTGGTATCCTTTAGAACCCTTCAGGTATGTGTCCTGGGAGCTCTCTTCTATGGACCTGGACGAGGAGGCAGAAGATATGGAGGCTTTAGCAGAGCTGGACAGGGATGAGGAAGGCGCAAGTTACAGTGACTCAGCGGAGGAGGGGGATGAAGTCAGTAAACAGAGGGTCCAATCTGTGCCCCCCCCCCCTTTTTTAAAACCACTGCTATATATTGGCATTTATGAATGAAGAAGCCTGTTTTATTGCTTTGTCCCTTAGATACAATGCATATTTAACAGCCACAAAAACACAACTGAAAGGCTTCACTCTGTTTCTGTCTTTTCACAATGAAACCAGGACGACACAACAACCAAGAGATTTTTGGGTGACACTCGCCACTTCTGTCCTGTAGCCTTGAAGAACCACAATGTGCTGCTGCCCTGTACCGATGAAATCGCAGCCAAATACCGAGAGAAAACTTACTATTTCTCCTCCAGAGAGGACAGGGAATCCTTCCTTCAAAATCCTGAGGACTTTGTTGCACAGACTGAACTTCTCAAGGTATGAGAGAAAAGTGAAGCGTCATAGTTAGCTAAACAAAACCCTGACATCTTTTTTTTTTTTTTAAATAAAAGCCTCCTCCTCTGCGGATCTTTATGCTTGGTAACCGAGGCTCAGGCAAGACCACCCAAGGTGTGTGGCTTGCTCAGCAACTGGGGCTCTCCCATATTCAGTTCAGGGAGCAGCTTCAGATGCTCATTATGGCCAAGACCAACAAGCGGGTTCCCTCTACTGATGAGAAGTCTCCTGAGTCGACTGAGGACTTGACGCTCCTGATACAGGAAGCTGGAGGGAACGTGGAAACCTCTGAAAACATTGAGGTGAGGTTTCTCCCAACAGCTTTGCTCAGAATACTCAATCTTTTTTTTCAGGAATACAAGATCTTGTATTTTCGTCGTGTCTCCAGCAGGAAGTGCCCCTGACCGAGGAGGAACTGGCCATCACAGCCTACTTATCTGATGGAGATCCACTGCCTCCATACATCCTGGATATGATTATTGTACCATTCTGGAAAAATGAGCCATACTTGTAATTAGATAAGTGTACAAGCATTTACCCGCTTATTTTTTGAATCTATTTTTTGATTTGAACATTCTCTAACTTTTAGAACCACAGGTTTTATCTTAGAGGGTTTCCCCAGCAATCCCAATGATGTGCAGTACATGCTGCATCGGCAGCTTCTCCCCGATGTCGTGGTTGTCATGATGGTGGAAGTCAATGATGTTAGGAAGCGTCTGTTGCCTGCATACCTGAAAGACTGGCGTGAGCGCCACAACCGCCGTGAAGCACAGCTGATGATACTTCATGATCTACGTAAGAAGATTCGGGTAAGCCAAGACAACATTAGCACCATTATTCTGAGATTATTGAAGAGATTCTGACTGAATTACAAGAATCTCTCTTGGTGCAGGAAGAGACTATTGCCAAGAGAAGAGCTGAAATCATCGAAGAGAAAGGAACACGGGTAAGCAAGCGTATCGTCACACCCTCTATAACTCAATGATTTATTCTTGACATCTCTCATCCTTGTTATTGTTCTATTACATGACATGACCAGAATGAAGAAAGTGATGAAGAGGATGATATAGAGGCCATTTTGGAGAGGGAGTTTCCCCTCGAAGAGGGATATGATGACATGGAGAACGAGGAGAGTGAAGAGAATGAGGAAGTCGCTGCTGAGAGGCTGGAGAGGGAGATTGAAGACCGTTTTGAGACTGATACAAACAAAGTTTCTAATGTGATGGTACGAAGACCCATGAAGGCTATTAACTACACATGGAGGCTATCAGCTACACATGAAGGCTATTAACTACGACACCACCTTGGTTGCTGATATTCCCTGTTTATGACAAGGCCCTGCTAGCACTTTTCTTCAGTCTATTGGATTTACAAAGCTCCTACAAATTGGTCCAGTCATTTTCATCCAGATAATGCCAAATCACAAATTAGGTTTGCTAATGGCTTTTTATGAAAGAGCATGTCTAGAACTATACTCCGTACTATACTAGAATTAATGTTAATGTTTAGAGAGACTCAACAACTCACCCATGAGCATCAATGAAAAGCTGCCTCTTAACAGGCAGAAACAACTCAAACGGTTAGGATAAAACACAGCGAGAAAAAGAGGAAAAAATGAAGACAGAGGCAGCTTTAAAATCAAAGATGGTCACCCTGTCTATATGGGTTTTCCCTCACCTCAAAAATTACTCTATCAATTTAGCATTGCATCATAAAACTATGTCGGTCTCATGATAGATAAACTATCACGACGTAAAGCTACAGAAGGTTTATATAACTTCACATGCAAGGCTCTTTTCTCCTAAACCTATGGGCAGGAGTTGCTCTTAAGTCACGTTTCTGAACCCAACGAGCTCTTTGTGATCCTTAGCTTGACCCCCAACCTCACCCCGACCCCAGCCAGCAAGTGATCTCTGTCTCTTCCACCCCCCCAAAAATATATTTTAGAGAGAGTAACACTCTCCTCTTTTTCTCCTCGCTGTCCTCCTGCCTCCGACAGGCTTGTAGAGACAAAACCCACCTTTATGCTGTTTCACAACCAGTCAAAATGTTAGATGAAGACCGATGATACTTTTAGGACAAGTTGAACACTATAAAGGAATTGCACTGTGTTTATTTGCATGTAATGAGTTGGGTTTTTCTGTACACAGGAGTTTCTGAGTGAACAAAACATACCCAGCATGTCTATAAATGCATCTCACAAAATGCGGATTGTGAGAAATCGGCTGCTCCAGAAAACCCAGCCCCTGCTGACCAACAGGGAATCGCTGTTCCAGAAATGCCAACCCATCTCACACACCCTGGCACAGACGCTGCTCTGGTCCTCTTACAAGTTTTATAGTGCCTTTCGCTGTTGGGATCCCGTCAGGGTGAGCATTTTTAGCATCAATAACATTTTTTTCAAAACACTGTAGAGATGGGAGTTCTTTCAAATACATATTTGTCTCTGATGTGTATCAGTAGCAATCTGTCATATCCCAAATGTGTTCATTTAACGTTTTATTATTTAACCCTCACAGCTGTACAACGATGGGCTCTTAATCCAGCCTCTGCAGTGGCCTTTCAATACCACCCATCCCCTCCTCCTCCATCAGTTTATCTACTTCTTTGCATCTAAGGAGACCCAAAAAACATTTATGCTCAGCCCCTTGAAGTTCCTCAGGCAGCCAAAGCCCTCCCCCTCACTTCCTGTTAAAATTGCCATTGTCGGACCACCGAAATCTGGTAAAACCACTGGTAAGTCTTAACATCGCTAAAAGTTCAAGGACAGCATTGTGGTTGAATGCTTCCAAGATGTGTACTGGTCACGGTGACCTTGACTTTTGACCAATCAAACACTTCATTCTCAAGTCCCAGTGGACCTTTTTGGCAAATAAAGAAATTCTCACAAGAATGGAACGGACGAGCAACCAAGAAACACAATGCTGTTGCATCAAAGAGGCATTAAAATAACATTTTCTCCTCTTTATTTTTAATCTTGGTTGTAATTTCTATTTTCCTTTAATGTCTCCAGTCGCACAGATGTTTGCTCGGAAATACGGTTTGGCTCGGGTGTCCATCGGCTCTGTAATGCGCAAAGTTCTGAACTCTCGGGAAAATAGTGATCTGGCTGAGCAGATGAAACAACATCTGCACCAGGGCCTTGTTGTACCTGATGAACTGGCCCTTCAGTGTCTGGAGGTGGTGCTGATGGACACAGTCTGCAGCACTCAAGGGTGAGAAGAATTTTAATAGAGACAGGAGAAACAGTTGGTGACACCTGCAGGTCTTGACATAATGAACAATGTAATCTTAAAACACAGAAAAGAAAAGATTGTTTTATCAAAATGACCTCTGGGGTTTGGGAGCCAGACTACATTGTCATAAAATTTGCATATTCTCATATATTCTGTTTGTAAAGCATGAAACTATGAACTCGTTTGTTGTTCAGGTATGTGTTGGATGGCTTTCCAATGACAGTTAAACAGGCAGAACTAATGGGGCGTCTGAGCATCATCCCCATGATAGTAGTTGAGCTGGAGCTGGGCATCATGGAGGTGTTGACGAGAGGCGTTGAAGACAAGAAGAAGCCAAACAAGTGAGAGAAAAAAAGAAATTAGGAATCGTGACACAAATCATTCCACAATCTTCACAGAATAATGATCAAATGCTTGCCGCAGGCCTCACCTGATGCACGACAGCGTTGAGATCATCACCATACGTAACTCCTGTTATAGGCAGGAGATCGAGAACGTGAGGCAACACTTCCAGCAGCAATATAACAACTGGATCGTGCTGGATGGCTCAAAGAACAAATGGTTCATATGGGATAGCATCTTAAAGGAGATCAGCATCAGTATGAAATATATCCACAGCTATCTGGAGAGGACCTGGAGCGGTAAGTTCTTCAGCAGCGAAAGATAACAGTGACTGAAGGACACCGCAGCACTGTAACTGTTTGATGCCTCCTATGCACATCATGGTGCAGGTCAAGCCGGCTGCATCAACCGACTGTGTATTACACCCAAGGAGCTGCAATGTCAGATTGGCGAGTTTGGTGGCTACTGCCCTGTCTGCCTGGCTCTACATCACCACCTGGTGGATTGCTCAGAAGTTGCATTCCTCAAGCATGCTGCTGAATACAAGTCACACTATTACATAATGTGTGGTAGAGACCATTTAGAGGTTAGTGGTTTGAAGTTTTACACACAGATGGTTGAATTAAACATGAATTGAAAACTTGTTCAATCCAAGTCAAGAGAAAAGTGCAGGACATCCCTCCCACTCTTCAGGAAAGCTCAGAAAATTTAAAACCAATAAAAATCTCTAACAACTTCCTGTTAGTCCCATAGTTTTCAACCTTTTTTTGGGGGGGGGGTCAGATCACATCTTCCCATTCATATTGCATTGTCTGCAGAAAATTCTTGTTCTAGTTTTTATATCATGCACTAAAATTGTGACTGATGAACCAAAAACGAATAACCATTCCTGTTCCTTTAATTTTGCCTTCCCAACCACAGAGGTTCCTCACTTCTCCAGATTCATTTGTGCCCCCCGGCTGCCCACGCGCTCTCCCAGAGCCCCACCTACTACCAAAAAAGGTAACTGAGATTCAGGTGAAGAACAAATTCCCACAGCAAGTTGAGATGAAAGGCTTCTGCCCCGTCACGTATCTGGATGGACACCAGAGGTACGACTCGTCACTCGCCTCTCGTTTCCTAGAAAGCATGTCATACTGAGAAGATGTCACAGAACTCTGGAGAGGCCACAAAGAGAAAAAAAATTATCTTGAGATCTTTTTTTCTCTTTATGCCCACTTTTTTTTCCCTGTCTATATCTTTTTTTTTTAATCTGACACCTAAAATAAACATCAAGCCTCATTCATGAAATGTTCTCACGCACAAATTTGTTTGTACATACAATAGAACTTTTTTTTTTTTAGCGCTCGTGTTAGTCTTGCAGATAGGAAGCAAAGCTTAATGGACATTTGTGACATCTTTCATGTGCATCTTGTAGCTGGCGACCCCCTGATCACCTGCAAAGAAGGAAGTGTTAGCAGAGGCTCACCGCACAGCAGTTATCAGGAGAGAGGAGTTACACATAGTCATCAGGTTTTGCTTCCTGTTTGAAGACTGAATTGAGGGCTAAAAAAAAATAAAAAAAATCATGCAGTATATAAGAACACATTTTTATGTAAGAACATTTCATAAAAGAGAAACCTGTTATTTCTCATCTCATCTCATCTCATCGTAATTACCATCCTAAAATTTTAACAGAAAAAGTTATGGCAACCTGTTCCACAGTCCTCAGACTCGTGAGTTGATCTGTCTTTAGGTTTGAAGCTCTAGTTCAAGGGAACATGGAACATGCTGTGGAATACCGAGAACGGATCTACATTTTTGAGACGAAGCAAAAACAAGACAAGTTCTTGAGGTGTGGGACAAATAGTTTTCAAAATGTTTAACTCTGACAAGTATCGATCTATTCAATAAAAGTTATTATTGAAATACAATATTTCAAGGAGCCCTGAAACCTACTGGGACCAGAAGTTACCAAGTAAACTTCCTCCGCTACCTGAGCCTGTTCCCCTCACATCCCTCCCAACACTGGGCTACCTGGAGCAGGTCAGACACACACACACACACACACACACACACACCTGACAAAGCTATGGTATTCTCAAATAGTTCTGCTGCTTAAAGATGTTTTCTAAAGTGTAATTACAAGATGTACGTCCTATGTAGTGACTTAAAACTGTTATTTCAGGGCGTATCGGTGTCAGTGGTGAAGGCCATGACAGCTGTTGGGTGTCTCAAACCAAAGTATCCTTTCCTGGATATACAGAGATCAGCTGTCCTCTACGTGGCCTACTATCTGAAAGGTAAACACATTTTCAGTGCTCATTGCAGGTCAAAATAAGAACATCACAATGTGATTCACTTAATTCACTGTTTTTTTTTAATATTTAATTCTTCTCATTTTCCACAGCTTTCAATCAGAAGAGTACAGATTACACTCGCCAGAAGTACAGAAAGAAGCTGGCCTTGTTTGAGGAGAACTGTGCACTCATTCCCTACCTGAGCTCAGCAATGAGTAAAAATTTCAAACCTTCCAGTGATCGCTCCATCGACTTTGAGTTCAAACTTAACAAGTTCCTGACCTTAAGGGACATGAGAAGAGCCAGCAGTGCACTGTAGATGTGCAGGTTTTCTGAGAAAAACCACCAACTCCTGAGTGGTCTGTGCTTCTCCTGACATCAATAAATCTGATGTCACATTCATTCGTTTGATCCTTGTTTTAAATACTTTTTTTTCTAAGTTTTTTTTGTTGTTGTTAAGAGTTGTTTTATTTGAGTGATTAGCATGATTCAAGTTTAAGAAGAAGGAGAGCAATGACAAGGGACATGTCTACACTCAAACCTCCTGAGACATGTTTCAGAACCTGAGACTGGTAAAGTGTGTTGTGTGTTCAATTTGCAAATTTTTATTTAGAAATGCGTGTTATTTCATTGGTGGAATTAATTAAATGAAATAAAGGAAAAACAAAAAAAGTAGAATATTGGTAATCTTTGACACTGCTTTTCATTAATGTATTCATGTTTGACTGATTATGACTTCTCAACACTGTTTGGTTTAAAAAAAAACATGGCTGTAATGACTGAAAAAAGAGGAAAATATTTGAGTGGTTAATGTTTAATGGGGAAATGAATGCCAGGTTATATGTAAACATAAAAATACATCTTAAATGTATATTATGAGATTATCTATCAAACGAATTCGCTCTTAACTGGGTGATATTAAGCTGATTCGCACTCCATTCCAGCAGGTGGCGTAACGACCGTGGAAACTTTTTGTGGCCAAACCTAATCAAACAAAAGAAAAAGAAAGGAAATCACGCGAGAGTTCCTATGTTATGGTGGGCGCGAATTGTCCGGTCGGTCATGTCCCAACGTAGTGTTTTGGAGTGAAGGTATAGTGCAACTCCGTTACAAATAAAAACGTAGAATTTTCAGCAGTAACCAACGATATAAAAACAGGTACAGAATACTAAACTGTTGTTGCGTTGTTTGACCTGTCAGAACGTTGTTTTGCACGCGGCGTTAGTTAGCCAGCTAAGCTAATGCTTCAAAGTTGACAACTGAAAGTTAACGAATCTAGTCTCTTAGTAACTTTGGAGGAAAAAAAATATGCAATGAAGTCAGTAAAATTGATCAGACATAACTGAGAAGGCCATCATTCTGACTAATTTTTATCAGAGAAACTTTTATCTGCATTTTTTTTTCACGCTTTCGTTTCCTCTTGAACAGATAAAACGATTAGGATGTCGAAGAGGAAGAGCAGCGCTGTCATCGTCAACCCAAGCAAACGGGCCAGACCGGTGGATCGGAATGAAGAAGAGGAGGACGAGCCTATTGAAGACGAGCATGTCGAAGAGGAGCATCTTGGTGACGCTGGACCGAGAGTTCCTCGACTGAGTAACCGGGTATTATTAAGTTGTAACTTGAACACCTTGACTTGTAGCTCTAAGTCTGTTTTTTTTTTTTCTGATTCTTGCTGAATGGGTAATGAATAATCTCCCGAATCAGATTTATTTCATTAGATTGACTTTCTTCAGTTGCAGTGTGCTGGTGACATGGTGAGTGATGCCGGGATTGTGGAGAGCATCACACTGAAGAACTTCATGTGCCACTCGCTGCTTGGCCCGTTCACCTTCGGTTCTAACGTCAACTTTGTTGTTGGTAACAATGGAAGTGAGTCTCTTTTTATTTTCGTGCGTTTTTTTTATATTGTGTTGTAGTGTCATAAGGAGTTGTAAAATGTTTCTTTTATTGTGCTCAACTGCGTCCGTGATAGGTGGAAAGAGTGCTGTTCTGACAGCCCTCATAGTTTCGCTGGGTGGTAACGCACAGGCCACCAACAGAGGATTGTGTCTGAAGGGGTTTGTGAAGGAAGGTGAAAGGTAAATATTTGAAATCATGTGATTTGTCTTATTTACCAGTTCAGTTTTTGAGACAATTTTTGTTGCTATCATTGAGGCTTGACAGTAAAAGTAAAATTGTGTGAAGATGGCCTGCTTTCAGTGTCCTCCCTGTCACACACATTATTCTTTGGACATGAAAGCTCTACATAACAGTGTCTAAGTAGTACAAAGTACCAAAGAAACTTTTCACCTCTCAGCTCCTCAATAGATTTGACACCCCCCCCCCCCCCCCCCCCCGTTTTCTCAGCTCAGCAGATGTATCGATCACTCTGCGGAACAGAGGGAGAGATGCTTACAAACCTGACGTGTATGGTCAAGCCATCACCGTAGACCTGAGAATAACACGCGAGGGGTTGAGAACCTATAAACTCAGAAGCAAATCAGGTAAGGGAGAGCAACGACTAGATATTTACCACAGTTCGGTCGAGAAGTCACCAATGTTTCCTCTGGTGGAATGGAGTTAGAGCTGGAACTACCCGAACCTAATCTAAAAGCCAATCCACCTCGCCAGACTTGAGAAACATGTTTTTAGTTAACTTTTGTTAATTATTCCAGTTCGCAAATTGTCAAATTAATACTTCTATTTATATGCATTTATTCAGGCTTTACTTATGATAGTGTGATGACTGAGTGCTGTCCATGGTGCTGAGATAGCTCTTGGGAACAGGTTCCATGACACATCCAGATTTTTTTAGGACCCCAAAACCACTTTGAAACAGATTATTGCAAAAATCTGACCCAAACCATATTTGAAGGTGGTGTTTAATCCAATTCTGGATTCACTAACAGGATTTTAAAGTGACTTTTCTTTACTGGTAACCTCCTTCTCCATCGAATTGGCCACCTTAAAGCTAAGTGTTGTTGATAGGTTGGTGATATCTGGGCAAAGCAAATCTCATTTTACGAATGACAATGTCGACAGAAAAAGATCTCATTCAAGAATCAGATTTGTGAGATTTATATGTTGTTTCTCCCCTCCTCTCATAGGTCAGGTTATCTCATCCAAAAAGGAAGAGCTTGTTTCCATCCTGGATAATTTTAATATTCAGGTATGAGCATTTCAAGTCTTCTACCTTTTTGGTGTTGCAATTTTTTTTTTTTTTTTTTTTTTTTTTACAAGAAACTTGTGCCCTCTGTAAAGCTGTGACATGTGTATCGACCTATTCAGAGAGAATATCGCTGTGTTCATCAGAGGCTGACTAACATGTTCTCTCATCCAAAGGTCAACAATCCCGTGTCAGTTCTCACTCAGGAGATGAGCAAGTACTTCCTACACACCAAAGGGGAGGGCGACAAGTATAAGGTTTGTTTTTCATCAGCTTAGTTTTGTACATAGCAAAGCAGAATGTGTTGCTTAAGTGTTGTGATTTTGTTTCTCAGTTTTTTATGAAAGCAACTCAACTGGAGCAGATGAGAGAAGACTTTGTCTACATTAAAACCACCAGGCATATTACGGAAGATAAAGTGGGGCAACATGGGGAAGTAAGAAGTTTCATATTTGTGTTTCTGCTTATTGTGGATAGGCGCTTCAATACCATTGCTATTAGGGTTGGGGGCCGTTCATATTGGAACTGATATACTGCAGGTACCAGGGCTTTATTTCCTACAAGTAACAAAAATGTCTTAAAAAAACAAGTCTTAATTTCTGAATTGCACTCATATTTTTTTCTTCATTTCAACCGTGAATACATTACTTGTTTGTAACATCACACAAAATAAAATTGAACCTCTGGTGGAATGAGGGAGCCACTGTTGCGACTTTATTTCGGCTTTACAATCGGGCAGGCTGACCTGTCAATCAAAGCAGACCAGATGATGATGATGATGATGATAAAGATGCTAACATTAATCCTGTAAAACACCAAGCTAACTTCAGCTATGCAGTCATGCCACTAGTCATCATGTCTCAAGGTGTGTTGCATTCAAGTCAAAGTGGAAAGTCTGCTTCTCTAGTTCTTGTCAGTCATGCCCTAGTCACCTAGCGTTCAGGTTCTCAAATTGGGCAACTGTTTCACATGAGGTACCCTTAAAAGTACAGAGTTCAGTACCCAACCCTTTTTTGAGATCATGCATGTTTATGTCTGTTACAGAGCTTGAAAGATTTGAAGCGAAAGTATCTTGAGAAGGAGGACCGTTACAAGAACCTGGCATCGCTTGATGAAATGCAAACCAAGCTGGAGGAGTTACAGAAGCAGATGGCATGGGCTTTGGTGAGATCATTGCCTCCCATTTTTTTCTCCAAGTTTTGAATCTCCCTTTACCTCAAAAACTCTAATTAAAAAAACAGAGTTGTACCCCTCTGCAATAGAATCAGTCCTTAAAAATCTATCTACTGATCTTCAGGTGACTGAGATGGAGAAGGAGTTGGAGCCACTGAAAGAGAAACTGCAAGGAGACAGACATTCCACAGAGAAATTTGATGAAAAGGTGGACGAGTGGAAGGTATGATGGTGATGATGATTCATATAATTACTATGAAGTTGAAACCGCTGTCATTATGATGCATATTCTTAGTCTTACTCATAATGAAATAACCACTCCCTCTATTGGACTCTTCTCTACTTCACACCACAAGTTTGCACCAGTTTTTTTTTTTTTTTTTAATCCTTGAGCAGGTAGTCTCTGACTTTTATTTTTATGATGATGCAGAATAAGGTGGAGGAGGCTGAGAAGAAGTATAAAGAGATCCAGGAACAGTTGGAGGGGATCACCCAGCAAGTCCAGGAGCTCCAGCCACAGTGTGCTGAGCTCAAGGCCGAAGCTGAAAGACGTAACAGCCTTTTGAAGTCCAGTGAGGTTAGAGTTGCAGACTCTGCAAATGCTGTCTCTGACCAGCGGTCCCAAACACACACCATTTATAACCCTATATGAAAAGCTAGAAGAAGAAAGAAACTGGAATTAGTCAGTATTTCTTAAACAGCTCAGAAACTTTAAGAAGAAATATTGTGGAAAATGGGCAGACCAGCAAATTATGCAGTCTTAACATGAAATGATGCACTAATCTGTAGTTTTCCTTTTAAATTGATGTTGTAGGTCACTGTCCACAGATGCAAGACAAACCTGAGGGACCTGGAAAGGGACAAGGTTCAACTGTCCGCAAAGATAAACGATCTCAAGCTGAGGTACTGCCACTGGTCGCTGCGGCTGTGGTCAATAGCCCTGTGTGTTGCAGTCAAACAGAGAAACCAACCCTGTGCTTTTCTCTCCTGGTAGCATCAGCCAGACATCAGGTTCAGAGAGCCAGGCCAAAGCAGAGCGTATGCAGCAGATCCAGATGGAACTGGAAAACCTGACACAAAAGATTTCCACCCTTGGCCAGCAGATAGAACAGTATCTGAATGCCTGTAGCTGTGGAAAGGACAATAAAGCAAAGACTGAGTAAGTAAGGCTTGAGAAACTAGTCGGCATAGGGGAATGAATCAGGCAACAAAAAAAAAAGACCATCGGTGTGTGTACCGTTGCATTGGAGTGTAACTCCCAAATTGTGGAATCCACATTTTAGGGGAAACACTGAAATACTTCACATAGCTACTCAGTCACCTTCATCTTTCCACAGGCAGGACCACAGAGCACTCCAGAGGGCCATTGATGCCAACAAGAGGAACCTGCAGACGATGGAGAGCAGTCGATCCAATAAGCTGCGCCGCTTCGGAGAGCACATGCCCGCGCTCCTCAACGCCATTCAGGAAGCGCACAGGAGGGGCCAATTCAAACAGAAACCCCGAGGACCCCTGGGTAATACTTGAGCCCATCAATGTCAATATTCTACAATATAATACTGATTACTGTATGGCAAAGACTATGTGAAGTTGTATGTATTTCTCTAGAAGTGTGTATTTCCCTGTTGATATTTGCGTTTTAAACATGTTGCTTTTGTTGAAAAAATGCTCTAAAAGAGAAAGTGATGTCTAAAATGATAAGTCATAATAATAATAATAATAGTACAGGATGAGTACCTTTGCATCAATGTAAGTAGTTATATCACAACTTCTGACTCACATCTATGACCGTCTGCGCTTCTTTGTTTTAACATTTCTGCAGGTTACCTCATTAACCTGAAGGACCCAGAGCTGGCCCTCGCCGTGGAGGTATGTCTCAAAAACCAACTGCAGGCCTTCACCTGTGACAACCACGACGATGAGAAAGTGCTGCAGGGAATTATGGGTAAAGTTCTCCCAGCGGGCCGCAGACCGACAATCATCACCAGCAATTTTCTTCCGCGTGTCCACGATACAAGAAAGAGGTGAGGGCAGGATGTTTCTCAACACTGTTATGCTGAGAGTTACATTTTTAAGAATTTAAGGATTAAGAAGACCGGCTTTGTTTTCTGTCTATCAGGGCTGTCAGACACCCTGAGTATCCCTCCATGCTCCAAGCTCTGGAAATCGAGGATCCGGTTGTGGCAAACTGTCTAATTGATCAAAGGGGTATCGAGAGTATTTTACTCATCAAGGTAACAAATGATCACATGATACAGTGTGTAACTATTAAACACCGATGCTGACTACGTAGAAAGGATGTGTGTTGCGGCTTATTTATAGTGAAGACACATGAATTTGTTCAGTCGTTAGCTTGATTTGCTCACTTGGAACAATCTCATCTCATGTAAAACAAACATTCCGCCTTTTACAAAGAGAATGATGTTCGGCTGGATTCATTTTAGCTGAACTGTTAGAAACAAATCAGTATAATTAACATCTCCAATACGACACAGCCGACCACTATCATAAGGTAGAGTCCTTGCTCTTTACAGTGCCCTGTTGTGAAACTCTTATTCTGTGTGTGTGTGTGTGTGTGTGTGTGTGTGTGTGTGTGTGTGTGTGTGTGTGTGTGTGTGTGTGTGTGTGTGTGTTTGTAGAATCGCACTGAGGCTAGGAGGGTGATGCAGAGCGGCAACCCTCCTCAGAACTGCACCCAGGCATTCTCCAAGGACGGGGATCAGATCTTCTCCAACCGCACTTACACCGCTGAGCAGACCAGAGCTAACTACCTCTCGAGAGACATTGAAGAGGACATAAGGTGTGTGTGCGCAATAGACGTAGATGAGGAGGTTTTTTTTGCGCCTGCCCTTCAGACGTAAAAAGTTTTGCTGCTCACTTCCATTTTTGTAGCACTATTGTGCATCGATTCCCTAAAAATGATCGGCCGACTTCAGCAGGGATTTTCACCACGGTTGGCTAAAGCTGTGTTGTTTATGCCCTCCGTGTTTTGCGGTTCTTTTGTTTTCAGCCACTTACACAGAGAGATGGAGAAACAGAAAGTTCAGGCTGAAGGCATCCAACAACGCATGAAGGAGATAGAGCAGGACATCAAACAGAACACTGTGCTGGAGAGGAGCACCCTCAAGGAGCTGAAGACGACTGAAGTAAGACTTTTAATTAGGTTTTTATACACTTCACTTTTCTTTTTTTTTCAGCAATTTTGGAGTGAATTTACTTTTTCCCAGTGGTTACTTTGGCTCAGAAACAATTTTGAGACTGGTGGAATAATAAATAATAACAAGGAAATTATAAATTTCAAGAGTAATTTTGTTATGATGCTCATGTACTTTGTGTATGTGTTCTAGGATAAAGCCACGAAGCTAAGACTGGAGCTGACAGACCTGCAGAATATGGAAGAACCTCAGTCCGAGGACCTGAGGCCGCTGGTTCGTACAGACCTCCACTGAAACCCCCACCACCTAGACTCAGCTCTGGAGAGCGACACCACTCTGAAATATTATATTTAGACCGAACAAATTGTCCACTTAAATTAAATATTTGACGAGTGGCTCATATTTTTTTGCACTCTTTGTTATACAATGCTGTCAGGAAGAGGATCTTCAGGAGATCGTTGGTAAGATCTCATCCAAGACCGCCAAGTATGAGGAGGCGCGAGCTCACATGGCCGAGCTGAAGCTTTCTTATGAGAAAGCGGAGCATGACTACAAGCAGCATAAAGAACGGATCAACACTATCGCGGAGGATGCTGACTCCATTAAGGTACCACGTTCCCTCGGTGAAAAAAGAAATTCCAAATAAGAGTCTGCCTCCGACAAATCCTTGAATCCTGTTTTTTGTCCCACAAAAGGAGGAGCTGAGTAAGGCCGACCAGGATGTGATGAAGTGCAGACGTAACAAGAAGCACTATGATGACAAACGTAGCACCCATCTGAGTAGCATACAGAAGCTTGAAGCCACTCTGGCGAGCAAGGAGAAGGAACTTCGGGTAACAGCTAATTAAAACATTAACTAGCATCCTCTTTTGATGTGTTGTCTTCTTAACCAAGAGGAGGAGCTGTTTTTTTTTTCCCAAAGAGAGTGCCTCATTTTTATGACATTCCTCAAATTCCATCAGCATAATAAGTCCCTGAGCATCTCTTCTGCGTCCTACTCTGAGCTGTTTTAACATGAAAAATGTTTTACCTAAATGTAGGGCACACTGTCCCCCTTTTCCCATGTACACATGCTAAGTAGCAACAACGGAGGAGCTCTTTGATTAGACGATTGCGCTCATCGAGATGTTTCCTCCCCTGGTTGAACCCTCACAAGGCCAGGCCAGGCGGTTTGCGTTTTCCGCTAGAAATAAACACTTTTATGCGCACAAGACCACAACGCTTGCAAAGCAAAGCATATTTGGTTTGTTAAATTGCTACAGATATTATATTTTGAGTTCTCCTGTTGCTACAGAGCACTGATAACTTGATTATTTCACTCTTCTGTTCAGACATCGATTTCCAAAGCCACAGAGATCTGTCCAGATCGCCAGGAAGTACGTCGCACAGCCAGAAGCCTGGACAGTGAGATCAGCCGTCTCAAGGCTAAGATCAATACCCAGCAGGAGCAGCAAGGGGACAGGGAGGAGATCGTCAGGTGTGTATCCTCTGAAACTTGTGCCGAATAACTGAAGTTTAGTGTCCTTTGATTGGTTTGAAATCTTTACTGTCGTCCTTGTTTTTTTTCCCCACGCTCTTTCTAACATGTAGGCAGTACCACGAGGCGCTGGAGAACTACAAGAACATGGCACAGCAAATGAAAAACCTCAATGGCTTCATCAAAAGTCTGGACGGTGTGATGAACCACAGACTCCAGGTTTATGCAGACCTTAGACGGCAAGTCCAACATTTCAAAAGACAACAGTCATTTAAAATAGCCTTTGAGACTCACCTCAGTCTGTAGTACCTAGTTTCCTTCTGTATTAAGTTAGTTTAATTCCCTCAGTTTTTGTGTCTCTGTGTCTCAGGTTCCTTTCAGCCCGTTGCAAATATTACTTTAATAGCATGCTGGCCCAGAGAGGCTACACTGGAAGTATGACCTTTGACCACAAGAACGAAACCCTCTCCATTACAGTAAGAACATTCAGACTCACATCAAATCCTTGCTGGATTAACAGAGAACATGAATTGTTTTTTTTTTAATGGCTGGACTTCCCTCTCCTGTGTAGGTGCAGCCGGGTCAAGGAAACGAGTTTGACTTGAGTGACATGCGTTCCCTGTCAGGAGGCGAGCGTTCCTTCTCCACGGTGTGCTTCATTCTGTCACTCTGGTACATCACCGAGGCGCCTTTCCGCTGCCTCGATGAATTCGACGTTTACATGGTAAATGCTGCTTTTCATCGTTTGGGTTTGAATTAAGAGCGGTACTTTTTAGTTTAATTTCTAACTTTGATTAAGACACTGGAAAACATAAAATACTAGAGTCGTAACGACTTGTTTGAATTCGGTATTCACAGTCCTGGCTTCGGCACAGTTGTAAAAGGTGTGCTCCGGCACGGTGCGCTTGCCTCGGCACATAATGTGGACGGCAGGCGGGTATCTCCTGTCTGTACGTACAGCTAGTGAACAAACTTAGAAGGCGGAGCGGCGAATTGCCTTGATGTGTCATTCTAAGGGATGTTGCCACACAACAACAGCATGAGAATATTGTACAACATAACAAACCTACTGTTTGGAGTGCAAACACGTCACCTTTCGGTACAGTTGACACAGGAGTAGCTTTTCACTTGCTTTCTGCTCCTGTGATGAAATATCAAATCAGATTCCTGAGATCTGTGACCAAATGTCACCTGTACCTGTCAGTGATGACATCAGCGTGCTCAGACCCCGAGCAACGTGACCCAGGTGACGTTTATGCTTCAGCACTGTACCAGGCAACCAGGTCCGCTGATCTGATGATTTGATGAAAGTGCAATCACAATTATTTGGTTTATTTGCTCTTTTCACTTTGTGGAACATTTTCAACTTCAAATATGTACATAAATAACAAAGTGACAAAGCAAAGACCAAAAGGTGTGGACTGATGCTGATCGGCCTCCATGTTGGTTGCTCTGTGCTCTGTGAGTGGACATCATGCCTGCATCATGATTAGAATAATCGTGCAGCACTGCAGCTCAACATTAGGTAACTAAAATCCACGGTCACGACTTGGCCATGGTAAATGGCGTGCACAACGCATGACACTCGAAGAAACCGTCAAACGATGTCGTGATCTTTGTGTTTTTTTTCAATCAGGACATGGTGAACAGGAGGATATCCATGGACATGATGATGAAAGTGGCTTCCAGCCAGCTTTACAGGCAGTTCATCTTCCTCACCCCCCAGAGCATGAGGTAACCGCCAAGAGAAGATTTCACCCTTGAAGTTCAAAAGCAAAATGATCCAGTCATGTTTTTGTGTCTTCGTCTTTTCAGCTCAATTCCAGAGAGTGAACTCATCTGCATCCACCAGCTCAAGGATCCGGACCGTGGTCTCAATTCACAACAGAGTCAAAACAGGAACGAGTCATAACGTCACCAAACTGGACACTGAGACCGCTGGCAGGTGCCGAGACCTCGTGTGTGTGTGTGTGTGTGTGTGTGTATAGATCTATTTTTGTTCAGCATGCAGATATTAACAACCCATTTGTTTTTTATGATGCTCACATTTTGTATATACTGAAAAACGGGTAAATGGGAATTTGGAAGAAAAAAAACATGTTTTTCCTCATTTCTAAAACATTTTTTTGAAATCCGTAAATCATACACTTTCCTTTCGTCATGACTGATGTTGAGCAAAGAAGAATAAATGAAACCGGGCCGGTAAAAATATCTGCACAGAGGCTCATTCTCCTGAGGGCTTTTTCAGATCAAATCCAGTTATTGTGCTTTTTACCAGACGTTTCTGCAAGATATGCAGCACTTTTTTTTTTCTTTTTTTTTGTTCATCAGGTCTCTGTGGACATTTGTACAAATTTGAACTAAATCGCTCAAGGCGTTACTGGAATATTACGTGAACAAGAACGAGATCGACGGACAACCTAAAAGCTCTCTGGGGATCAAAAGTGTGAGGTGACGCAATGAAATAACTAAAAACAGACATTTAAAAACTACGTAGAGGTCAAAATGTGCAGATCTAAAGAGTCTAGTGTAAGAGAGTTGCTGCTCTCTTAAAATAACACCCCACCCCACCCCACCCCCCAGAAAATCAAGCAAAAAAATCCCAGCAGGCCTTTGTCTTCCGCGGCTACCATTTCCTGGTGGGCTGGTGTCGGATTAGTGCCGGTTCAGGTCCAGCTGGGAGTTAATTCATCCTGTGAAACGTTTGCATCGGCCGTGAACCAATAGAAAAGTCTGTGAGAAGACCTTTGGATGCACAACAAATAAATTCTTTTTGAACCCGAGTCCAGTCCCAGAGCCTTCGTAACTCCTGATGACCTCAGTCTCTGTGTTTGGGTTTGTGCGGGAGATGAGCAGCTCTCTCTGTTTTATTGTTGTTGTTGTTATTTTTTTACCCAAGTGGTGGCAGGTGTTCCCTTTTTTTAAAATGTATGGAGAAAAAAAAGGGGGGCGTCAAGTGTCAGTTTTTAAAATGCAGACATTGCTAATTAGTATGCTAAAAGTTACACAGACAGGATGAGAAAAAAGTATTATTTTCACTCTTGATTGTTCTAAACTTTTTTTTTTTTTTTTTTTTTTTGCTATGACCTCCCCTTTGGGCTAAAAGTCACTCGGACTTGAATCTGCTCTACAACATTTAACTTGAAACCATAAGACCTATTAAGGTCAGCCTTGTGAGGAAGGAGGATTTGCACCTTTAAGGGCTTTGTGCCAAATCCTGCACACAAGGCAGTCCACTGGAATGCACTTCCACTCATGCACATAATGTGTGTTGACAGCGTACCTGACCTCTGAAGGAAAGTGCTACATTTTTTATCACATCCTCTTAAAAACCCAGACATGAAGCCCACATCGCTTTCATCAAGGTGGTTTGACAGGAACACTGCGTCAGGTGAGGGCGACCGCGCAGCGAGGTATCGACGACACGAGGACTGCGTGGACCATCCGGGGGACGCCGATCACTCAGACAGCCAGGGAGTGTTTGACAACAGCGGGCTGAATGAGAAGAGCCACAGAGAAATCCACTTCGCCTTCCTGCCAGAGAGATACGAACCACTGATAGACGAGGAGGTTCAAGTCAGGCAGAGGGAGGAGAAGAAGAGGAAGAAAGAAAAGTACAAGAAAGTGAAGAAGGTTGGTTCTCTGTACTGAATATGTTTAATGGTCATTGAATAGGAGTGTAAAAATACTGACAGCTTTAATGTGCTGGAGTTGAAGTGTACAGAGCCCAGGAGCCATGGAGGGGAACATACACATTTACTTCCAAACTTTTTAGATCATTGAATTTGTGTGACTTAACGGACTCCACATATTGGGGTTATTTAAAGATGCACCGCTAATTTGATTGTAAGTAGAGTCGCATCTTCCATCAGTGTTTGAATTGATGTTCAGATCTGCTTCACGTTTATGGAAACTGAGGCCATCTAAAATATGTTCTGAAACCTAACTTTCCCGTACGCCTGAACGGCCATGAGCCTAAAAATGAAACAAACCTTCACTTTTTATGATGAAATGCTTGAAAACGCATCAATACCACAGCTGCATTCTCTCTGGCAACGAGCCGGTCTTGGATCGCTGGTCTTTCTTGGCTCACACTGACCCAGCCAGGCTAAAGAGCTTTAGAGCTTCACACACGCTACCTCGCCTTTCTCTCTTTCTCTGTTGCTGCGAAAAGCACATGACACTAAAGGTAAGAGGTCACGAAATATCCACTTCTATAGGGAAGGAAGTCTCTGCTCTTTCCTTTGTTTTTCTTTACGTGCAGTCATTTATTTCCTGGTTGTCTTAGTAAATAAACAACACTCACCTTTGACTGAGAAGGAAATTCTTCATGAGTTGGTTCGAACGGCAATAAGGAAAGAGGATATAGTTTAGGGGAGGTTAAAGGTTACATAAATAAATACTGACTTACAGAAAGGGGGAGTGTCTTGCAGCCTAATGACTGATAATATTAAACTTCTGTCTTTTCTTGTAGCTCCAATTTTGGTGAGTAAAACCTGTTCTGCTGCAGTTTCAAACTGACATGAATCAACTACCAAATCATTTTCTTCATTGGAAACGAAATAAGGAATAATGATTGGAGATGCTCTGGAATTTGTTCATGTAAACTGATCGAGAAAATAATGGGATCGCTTGTTCCACATAGATCAAAGGGACTGATATCATTTGCGTGCATGTGGGGTGACTTTTCTATTATTTTTGGCTCCTACATTTTAAAATCTTGATATGAATTGAATTTTAAAATGACAACAAAAAATGGTAAACATTCATAAATGGCTGCAAAAGAGCTTTTTTGAATATCTGTATGATCTATATCCATATAATTGTTTTGTGAATTTAAAGTGGGTAAATAAAAGAAATGCTCGAATTGGTGTTAAGCAAGTCAGAACGATGCATTGGTAGTTATTGGTTTTATATATATATATACACATATATATACATATGATTTGCATGTGTTTGTTTCTTCCTCTTATCGTCGTCTTCATGAAACCGTAAAAACATCAGAAAAAAATGCAGCTTTTGTTCCATTTCCTATCAAACATTCCACCATGTTGAGGAAGAGGCGTTCCTTTTGCTTTATTTTTGTAAAACATCTGACTTCCTGTCTCTGCTCTAAGTGGTCGACCCTTTCCTGTTCCCAAAGAAAAAAATCCCAAGAAGACAATAGAGTTCACGGAGCTCCTTATTTACTTTGAAGGACTCCAAACAATCTGGGGCCCCTCTACCTGCTGTGCCATTGTTCCAGCTGCTTCTCTGCTTCATTCTGTTAAACTGATTCCATCACTGTGAAAAAATTTAACCCTTCATTTTCTCTACAACCTGGGGGACAAAATTCCTATCAATGAATGAGCCGAAGACGCAAGACACAGTAAATTAAACTTTGTTCCATTTCCTTTTGACCAATACAATATGAATTTTTAGCTTTTATGACTGAAATCATGAATGATTGATGTGTGTGTGTGTGTGTGTGGGTGTTCGTTTCAGAATGTTGGAAAGGCTCTGCGCTCCACTTGGAAGTGTCTAATGCTGGGTCTGTATAATTTCGCCCTGGGCTACTCCACTCCCATCACAGTGGCTGCAACCTTTGTCCCGGACTTCCACCCAGGCAGAAACAGGACCTGAGCCCAGACGCTTGCACCCGCTCCGCTTCATCCACAAACTTTACTGTATATATTCATAGACCTGAAAACTGACCCTCTATGTTGTTGTTTTTTTATGCTCGTCATACCACTTTTTTGTACTTTATTTTGTTCAATGTTTCTTACAGTATAGAGGTACTTAGGGGTCTTTAGTTCACAAACACAATAGGATGGCATTGAAAAAAGATTTAAGAGTACAAATTTACACACTACAAACAAAAAAGTATAATGAGCCTCAATTCATGAATTTTTTTTTTTAAACCATAAAGTGACTCACAAAGAAAGGAAGGAAAGCCTGATGCTATTTTTAACTCCTTGTCCCTGAAATTGACCGCATAAGCCTGGATCATGGTGTGTTTGTGTTGGCCAGCGTGGAGCATCGCGATGTGCCACATCCACCAAAAACCGATGGGAATTTCGCATCGGTTACAGCCAAAAATGAGCTCCGTAAATAGAAGCTTCGCAAGATAATGTTTCAAAAAAACAAAAAGTAACACCACTGATGTTTGAGGCGTAAATTCAAGTGCAAAGCTAACGTTACCGCCACAGATGCAAGACTTCCCCCTCACTGCATCTACAGCACCATTGTGCTGCTTCTGCTTTCAGCGGGATTACCTTTAATGACCATGACACACTTGTAGTCTCGGAGCGAAATCGCACAACCGCCGTGTAGAGGCCCTTTACCTCTGTCGCAGTCCTGTTTAGCCACTCGGTAGCTACCACCACTTTTACGACATCAATTCTGAGAAAGTCACTTCTGGATTTTAGGACTCATTCCTGCAATTATAGCCATCAGGCTCTGCTTCCTGTCTGAACGTCTAAATTTAGGATTTTAAAAAAAAAAGTCACTTCATGCATAACAATATTTAATGAATGTAGCTTCAGAAATTTGCAAATCAATTTCAATGTTCTGCCCGTCCATTTTCTTCTGCTTATCCTGTGAAGGGTCGGGGGGGGGGGGGGGGTTCACCCTGGACAGGTCACCAGTCCATCACAGGACCAACACATAGAGACAGACAACCATTCACACTCACAGTCACACCTACAGTCAATTTAGAGTATCAATCAGCCTCGTCCCCTCTTGATGTCTTTGGACTGTGGGAGGAAGCCGGAGTAACAGAGAGAACCCACACAGGAACAGGGAGAACATGAAGACTCCACACAGAAAGATCCTGTGCTGAGCCGGGGCTTGAACCCTAAACCTTCTTGCTGTGAGGCGACAGTGCTGACCACTGCACCACCGTGCCGCCCATGTTAAATGTTGTCAAATGTTATTTCCAAAACTTGAGCCGACAAGACAGTTCAAGAGGGGCAAAAAAACAGTTTGAATGTGCAAAGACAGCAAAAATTCATACATTTTTTGTTATTAAAAATTAACTTAAAAATGAACAGTAAACAGTCTCACAGTTTTGCTCTCAAATGAATATTTTCATTGCAAATCTCTTAAATTCGCTGCAAATTAACGATATGAAAAGTAACCCCATATTTCCTCTAAATTTTGATCAAAAAAACGAAGAAGTAAACTTGTGCTTCGGGGAACCAAGCTGGGAGTGCACGTCTTAACGTCATAGTTCCTGTTGATTTTCAGAGTAAACACACAGTGTGAGGATCACACAACTACAGTTTGTACATCTTTTTTTATTAAACAGCAATGCTCTCTCTAACTCATTTATATATCGCAATAATTCCTAGCGCAGAACTACTAAAATTATGAGATGCCTTGGGAATATGTTCTCCATGAAACACTGATATGGTTTTTGCGTGTGTGCGGAGAAGGAATGTGGGGATTACGGTGCCTACAATGGGACAGGAATATTTACTGTAGCCGCAGCTGAAGTCTGTCGGAGAAGACGGAGATTTACAGGCAGGAAAGACTACGCAGAAGTGATCATCGGTGATTTATGTGGACGGACATCTAAGCTGGGAGGTGGAGACTGGAAATTTGAGTCATATGTCGTGAGAAAAGAGGCCAAGACTGGATCAGTGATTTCAAGTTTTTTTTTTTGATTTTTTTTTTGTTTGTGATTTTTTCCAGTTGTGCAAGCGTAGTGTAGGATTCACAACAGACCGCTGGTCCGTGCTGGTCACGATGATTCCGATGTTTCGGCTCAATCACAGAGAGGTAAATAATCCGCGTGATGTGGGTGTGACAGTTGGAAAGACGCGGCAAGTCATTGTATGTTGGAGTATAATAAACTGCACCAAACAATACTGCAGACATCTTTTGTTTTCCCGGTTATTTTGGTCTTGGTGTGTGTTCTTGTGTGCGGTCCCCTGGACCACCTGCAAACACTCCTTACTCAGCAAGAAAGAAAGTCAGGGAACGATGAAAAGGATGTGATTGAAATGACCTTGGCGGTCATAACATTTCATACGAGTCGGACACCCGTGGGAGACTTCGCACTGACGTGTGAGACACTGGCATCGTCATCGTCGAATGAGCAGTTGAGTGAATATATTTTGGAAGAATGGCTCGCATCCCTCCAGAGACTCTGAGATGCAAGCCAGGACACACAGATGGTGGCCCAACATTTTACTCTGTTGGATTTTACTTTAATTTACAATCTTGTGATGTGATTTGTGTGACGGTCACAGCCAAATTCAGCAGGTCGCGTATTTCAAACAGTTGTGTTCCAAATGTTTTTGCACTCTTTGCCCTGTTTTCAAAAATGAAGAGCACAACTTTTACATCCATAAAAGGTTTTTTTTTTAAAACAAAAAACTTTTTTTTTTTAAAGCAGACCAAAGATCTTTGCTGATCCATTTTCTTTCTCTCTTTTTTTTTCTTTTCCTGAGATACAGAAACTGAACTGAATGGCCATGCTTGGATTTATCTTATTGTGGGGTGTCCCAGGACCCTGGCCCTCCAAACCTTATTTAAATCATCTCCTTGAACACTTTACCAAATAGAGTGTTTTAGGAATGAGTCCTTAAATTTGAAAATAAGTCAGCATTGCTTAACATCTAGTTACCTTGTCTCATATTCAATGGGATTTTTGACTGAGATTTTTTTGATTTGGGAAAAAATACATAAAAACTCCTAAATCTTGTTTACATTGAGCTTCTATGAAGCAATAATCCAAAATTCAAGTTTTCCATCACAGTGGCTTCAGGCTGAGTTTATTCATAGCAACGCTACCATCCAGGGTGGCTTCTAAAACTCAACTCTAGTGCTCTGTGCACAGAGGGATCCATCTATTTCTACTTTAGGGTGCGAAGGGAAGTTGATGTTGCTTGTGACAATAAGACTCATAAGTTTCCAACATAGATTTTTTTTTTTTTTTATCAAAATCAACTTGAGATCAATTTGTGGAGAATTACTAATTGGGAGAGTGGCCATTCAAGGCTTCTGGAGAGATGACAAAACTACTGCTGTCGTCCCTGAGTGTTGCACAGCATTAGCTTGTTTCGTCAAGTTAGTATTTGCTGATTTTCATCCCACATTGTAAGGAAAAGGGAGAGAAAGCCTTTTCCTTTCATCACCGGCTGTCCTAGGTCCTCCCTCGTAGGTGTTACCTCATGCGTGATGTCATTACACCGCGACAGAAATGTTACTTCCGCATCCTTGTTTACATGATAGACCAGCCGAAGCTAAGCTACATCCAGTGGTCGGTCGTTTGCGAAGATGACGGACCCAAAAGCAGACAATATTAGCTCCATTCCGATTGATGGCTTCAGTAATTTAAGGATTACATCAGTATGGACGTTCCTTATGTCTGTAAGTTCAATTTTATATTCTATATTCGAGGTGCTAGCACGGTTTGCTGTTAGCTATTGTTAGCTAATGGCTTCTATTGACCGAACACCGGTTAGCAAACGTCCATGTGTGTGTGCAGGTGCAGTGGTCAGAGCCGTGGCTTATCGGCTGTTTGGCGTTTCATGTCCTGTGTCTGAGCGTGACAGCGTTGACGTGTAGATTTTACCGAGCTCAGATCTGCCACTTCCTCCTCCTGCGTAAGTAGACAAGACGGCGAGCTTTCTGCTAGCATTTGTCGTGTGCTCGTAGACCCTCTTTTTCTAACCACAACGACAACAGTTGTTTGTGAACGTACATTGTGTATCGACAATAGAATTGCTGATAGCTTGTGTAGATATGGCTCAGTGAATATGAATCTGCAACCAAGTACATGATGTGATAATACTGCTTGATTTGTTGCGACAGTCGCGTTGGTGTACAGTGCTGAGTACCTGAACGAGCTGGCAGCCATGAACTGGAGGTCAGATTGCTTTCTTTTTACTGCACAAAATCAGTTGTGAATATTTGAAAGAGTCATGCAAATGAATCTTTACAGAGTAAAGGTGGATTATTTCAGATCAACTGTGAATAATCATGACTAATATTAATACTACAACATTATTAATGTCTTTAATAGATGTCAATGTTCTGTCCAACAGTTGAATGTCGTTAGTACCTGACTAGGCCTGGGAAACAAATCTATGTATTGAATATTGTTATTCAATGTTATATCAACTGTGGATTGTGGTCAGTATGGAGTATTGATGTAAAGGCAGTGTTTCTATTTAAATCAGTGCAAAAGGAATATCAGTTTAGTAAATTGTCCTATGAAATGAAACGTATCATTTGAATGAATCTTACTTCTCATGTGTCCACTCTTTTACGATGAACATTGATTAGAAGATGTAACTTGTGATTTTCTCTATCTGTGTGTCAATATTTGAAACGATCCCCCAGCCCTAATAACATGGGGATTTATAAGTGTATTATTTTTATTTTCCTGAAAAGAGCAGAAAAATCTCTGCAATTTATTGGCAGCAATGTACATAACCCTTTAACTGGTTTTTCTTTTCTTTTCTTTTTTTTTTTTGAATTGTTGCAGGTCCTTTTCTAATTTCCAGTACTTTGATTCCAAAGGCATGTTTATATCGCTGATATTCTCCATTCCTCTTCTGCTGAATACAGTCATCATTGTGGTAGGTTTTACTGCTCATGCTACACCTTGTCACACCGAGTGAAGATGTGTTATTGGTGCCTCATAGGAAACAATTGTGTGTGTGTGTGTGTGTGTGTGTGTGTGTGTGTGTGTGTGTGTAACATTTTGACAGATGGTGTGGGTGTACAGGACCTTTTCCACTATGACAGAGCTGAAGACACTGCAGCTCAAGCGAAAGGCTCGCAGGGAGAAGAATGACTGATCTCTCATTTTATGTCCATAAATGGGCTTCACTGGGAGGGATTAAGAGTCCCTCTCTCTTCTTTGCTAATCCTGCATTTTGGAAAAGAAGGGAGATTCCTTTTGATGACTTTAAAACGGATTGTTCTGCGATGTCGGAGGGTAGCGGACGCCGAGTTGAAAAGTGCAAGTGGAGCTTCTGGGGGACCGATGGGCGTTTAGCGTTTTGTACTTCATTTCATAGGCACGAACAACTTTTATACGAGTGTTGATATTACGTTTTCTTTTAACCTTGAAGAAATAACCAAAATAAAAACACAATGTGTACAGACATGAAGAGAAGTCATATATCCAAGCACTTAAAAGAAATAATAAGTTGACATCTATTTCCTTTTTTATGTCACACAACTGACTCCAAATGAAGTAGCTGGTGGCACTGGTTCTGCTTGTAGTCCAGTACTGGCTGGACCTCTCTGGTAAGTATGCAGCTTGGTGCAGTTCTCAGAACATCAAAGGTAGCCAGCACAGTGTAAGTGACATCATGATAAGACCTCCCGACCCCTCCACCCTCTCTCCTGAACTCTGCTGGATCAGCTTATCATCCAGCCGTGGAAACTTGGCTCTGAAAATTGTTCACTCCTTAATTCTCACCGTCCAATTCCAAAGTTTACATCTTCCCCCTTCAAGTGTAGCGCTTTGCAGAGCAGGCATATAACATGCTAATAGACTGTCAGTCAAATACAACCGTACAATTTTTTTTTCTTTTTAATATTTATTTTGATAGTCAAAGTTACAAATTTTGCTTCAAGACTGTCCAAAAATATTAACGAGGTCATCTTTTTTTGATAGGTACACTCCTAAGGTCCCTAATTATTACTTTTAATCTGATTACTTTTTTGGCGGCATGTTTTTGTTTTTGTTTTTTTTCTTCACAAGTGAATTAAGAATAAACAGAGAAGCGGACAGCAGACTGTTTCAGTTCTGGTCTTTGAGGAAAAAAAAGTTTGGTGCTTAAAAATCATTTTGGTAAAAGTCAATAGTCTGGTTGTTTAAATGAGTTTCAGTGTTTGTGTGTGTGTGTGTGTGTGTGTGTGTGTGGGGGGGGGGTTAGATGACCACTAGAGGGCAGTATGCACTAAATGACCAGGCAGATGCCGCTATTCATAAAACTGGACTTTGGAGAGTTTGCTCCTCCACTAACACCCCCCCCCCCCCCCCCAATCTCCAGACAGAGGTGACAGTTGCTTTGACTGTACTGCTCATCATTTTTTCATGATTCCCAATCAAATCGGCAGGTGTTACATTGATCGAGAGATGATTTATCACGAGCGTCTTGCTGCTTGGGAAGTACGGACGGCCGACAAATTAAAGGAAAAGCCTGAATAATGAAGTGTGTAATTACGAGGAATGCAGATGCCTCTGTATTAATGAATGGTGGGCTGAGGAAGATGGTGATTATTCACGCTGTTGCCTTCTCAGTCAACAGATCATGACCTACTTGAACATCTATGAGGAATTTTATGACTCTCCGCCACCACCAAAGGAAGGAGTATCTTGCAATAACAGCGATTGTTCCTCATGTGGGCTTCCAGACACCTCCAGAAACTTGGCCAAAGCACATTTTAGCTGTTCTGGCATCCCTTTGCGTCCCAACACCTTTTCAGAACATGTTGGGGATTTTTTTTTCCTTTAATTATGAAGCTGATGATCTGATAGATGGATCCGTCTCTGCCAAATACAACAGTTCATGTATTTCAGACATGGCTTGCTCTCCTCAGGTTTGTCGTGCCCGTGTGTGTTGTTGCTCAACATGTCCAATCAGCTGCAGTCCTGAGGGTGAAAACACGTATGACTAAAGTGTTAGAATGCGGTCTGAGAGGATGACTACTGATGCTAGCACGAGCTGAAAAGCTGGCGTAGACTGAAGTGAACGCGACATTTTTTCCACTCCAGGGTCCTGTATTGGAGAGCAAATACAACATGTTATTAATAATAGGTAGCAATGATATTATATATTATGTATGTAATTATATGAAGGGAAGTCCAACTTCATGTACACTGGACATTTCATTCACAGGGCAACACAATATAGTGTACATGAAGCGACAAAACAACTGAAAAAAATCAACGATACACACACACACACACACACACACAGCTGTAGTCAGCGGTGAAAAGTCATCAGCGTGAACCGAGTTGTGATCGCGGACCTCGGGTTCTCATGCAGGGCGTTCCTTCTACTTGGGGCAAAACTCAAAAAGCTGACAATATCCCTTCCTTTTGTACTAGAACGAAGGACCGTTTTTGAAATGCTTTTCACATGGTTCGAAGTTAATCCTTTGAGATGATTTATGTGGCTCTTAAAATTTATATCACTGTTCAAAGTTCCACCCAGATTTCTTACTTCAGTCTCACTCTCCTGAGACAGAGAACTGAGATAAGCTGTGTTTTTCTGTTTCGGAGCCTTTACAACCTAATTAGGTATTTCTGTTTTATCTTTGTTTAGTTGTCAATGTTTTCTTCCCTCTATAGATAAAAATGAATAAAGATTCAAGGATATGCTGAATAAGGTCAGTAGGACACATGGGATAAGTAGAGTTGGGAATCATTGCATACTGATGGTTCGAAGGGTCCAAGCTTGGAAAGATGCAAAGGCCAAACTGAAAGTAAAGGAATTCTTTGTTATCCATCCATCGTCACCTTCCTCTTATTCCTACACATTAAGGGTCACGGGGGGGCTGGACCCTATCCCAGCGTCAACGGGCGAGAGGCGGGGTTCACCCTGGACAGGTTGCCAGTCCATCGCAGGGCCAACACATAGAGACGAACAACCATTCACACTCACAGTCACACCTACGGTCAATTTAGAGTATCAATCAGCCTCGTCCCCTCTTGATGTCTTTGGACTGTGGGAGGAAGCTGGAGTACCAGAGAGAACCCACGCAGACACGGGGAGAACATGCAAACTCCACACAGAAAGATCCTGTGCCCGAGCCGGGACTCGAACCCGGAACCTTCTTGCTGTGAGGCCACAGTGCTGACCACTGCACCACCGTGCAGCCCTTCTTTGTTATCCCTAAAATGAATTTCCATTTTTAGGGACTGAGCATGCAAGAACACACAAAACTTTGGACAAACATCAGACCTGATAAAGTTGTACGTTTTCTTTTTTTTTTTTTTTCGAGGAAAATGCCTACTGAACAGTGTATCGTACAGAGCTCCAGACACCGCTGGAAGGCTGGCTGCTTGTTAGCTGAGCTGCATTGAATGTAGCAATGGAGAAGTTGGAAAAAAAAAAAAAAAAGTCATCAAATTCACTTGTCTTCAGAATGGTTTTTGCCCACATGGATAGAATTAGGGCTGTGATTTACACTCGCTATGAAAAACAACTGGTGAATTGCAAGACTGTTATTTTAGAGTCACGTATAATAATTGGAACTACTTTCCTGGTGGGTGCAGTGATTTGACACAGCAAAATGTTAGTTTACCACAAGAGAAAAGTAGTCCAAGTCGTTCCAGGTGTGTCACAACATCTTTGAAATTTCAACGTTCCAATTTTTTCCAAAGAGGAAGATTTTAAACCCAACTCTAGTTCTACTGATGCAGACAAAGAATGTTTTGGGGATCGTGTATTTTATGGCTTTTGAGTACGGTTTCTCTGCTCCCTGACTGCTAGCATCATTGCTGCTAACCTAACTAGCGATCCCCGTCCGGTGGGTCTGGAGCTCTGTGCTTGTCTGGCTCTAAAAATGATCGACCAAAAGTGTAGCTCCCAATAAGTTTGGTGTAGTCGTGGGTTTACAAAGGTTCTTCCGTTGTGCTCAGTACAAGATTAAAAACATAGCCCCCAGCATATGTTTCATTTATGCGTACAATGTGTCATCGCCACACAACCAAACGCTGTTTTAATGCCACAACCTGAACCTAACAGGAAGTGCTGTATTTCTGTAGGTGCTGTTTTCAGGGGTCGTACTCAACAAACATTATTTGAGTTCTCGTCCAATTCAAAATAGAAATTAGATTAAATTTCGATCGGCTGTTACAAGGCGGCAAATTTTGATATTTGCCATGAATGATGAAACTCTCCTCTTCTGAGAGAATTACACCGGCGTCGGCGTCTGTGCACCAATCAGGTACGGGAATGAATTTATTGTTCTTGTGAACGGGGATCCCTGTGCACTTCACAGCATACTTGGCCCTCCCCGAAACCCATAGTTTTTAACTCGTGGGCTTGACTTGCAGGTTTGAGTAATGTTTGGAAGCGAATTGTGAGTTCAGAGCCAAAGAATTCCTCCACAGGTGGCCTGCTGCTCGTCCTTGTCGTGACATTGACTCAAACGGTTTTAGATTTACAATGGCATGCCTGTAGCCTGTTTGTAAAATCGAACCAGCAATCAATCATTTTTTTTACGGCTCCGATTGTTCCTACATTTATTGTATATTCCATTGTGTTTCCATGTGTTTCCCTTTTCACCTGTCAGTCACTGGGTGTTTCTCAATGTCAATGATCCTTTCTTGTTGGAGAGGTCCTTCCAAGCCGGGTCCTCCAGAGCCAATAGGCAAGACTTCTTAGCACTGAAACATTGGAACAGTCTCCAGTGCAGGTGTTCATCTGAGGAGAGATCCCGCTCTCAGTCGCACACTTTCGAGAGTTGAAGTACAAATACTTGTATTATTTTGAGAATCTATACTTTACTTGATTAGAGCTTATCCTGTTACATTTAATAGCGAGGCGGGAAGACATGAACTAAAATTGCCTCAAACTTGTATGTCATACAATATCTCACAGACATCACCAATATAAAAAAACAAACAAAAATGAGTACCATGCCCATGTTAAAAGTAATTTTATGTTTTGTGCTATGAGAGCCAACTGTATTTATATGTATTCTTTGTCTCATGTAAATTTTGTGATGACAACTTAATACTTTTAATGAAGTACAGACGCTCAAAACCTTTTCTGCCTCTGTTCCCATGTCGATGAAAGAAGCCAACATCTTTTCATATGTATTCATTGATTTTTACTGAAATGGGATGATGTGTGTTAGCAGACCAACATCCACAAAAACAGTTCAGCTTCACTGTTACTGTTTACTTACAAAATAAATATTTCATGTCTTAAACCATCATTTACTTTCCGAGAGGAATTACATCAAGATGTTCTGGAGATATGAGAGTCAGTGGTACGCAATCAAAGTAAGCCTTCTCTCCCCGGTGATGAAGACTTACAATGACCAGCCAATTCTCTCCTGGTTGGGTTGCTCGCCGCACCATCGGCGATATCGTCACTTTGCCCTCGTTTGGCACAATTCCCCCTAATATTACACAGGTGAGATGAATGGATTCTGAGTAATTTATGCCTGTTGGATACCAAGTGGTGCATCCTTGAGAATTCTTTAAGAGGAGGATTCAGAGCTTGGTAGATCTTGAAGGATTCTGGTCATTGGAACAGTTTTTCGTCAGGGTTTGATGACGCAGCGAATTTGAATTACAGCCATTTGCGGATCCTTCCTGGATATTGAGAAACACTCAGTGTGTGTGTGTGTGTGTGTGTGTCATGTGGGCATGACTCCCATGTCTCGCATTCTCGAACGATAGCAGTTCATTCATCTCACATGTTAAATTTGTACATCTGCCTTCCATCAACTTATCAACTCAACAGTATGTCTACTTAGGCTGTCCATTCACTCATCACCAGATCCTTGTTTCAACTGCTCGACTTAGCAACCCTTCAAAGTTCTTTCTCGTGCTGACGGCATTATCTGTTCTTGCTGATTCTGCTTGAGCTTCTAGGATCACAACTGTCTGGTCTCCCTGCCCACAAAGCCCATCAGTTTATCCTCAGCATCCGCGTTGACCTCCCTACATGAGTTAGCATACCTCTCATCCTCATCTCTGTTACTGTATTTCTACAATAAATCCCTTTTCATATAAATGTTAATATTGTAACTCCAAGTTTTATATGAAATAGCAAACTAAGTCTGGCCCAGCGTCATCTGTGAGTTGCACAGTTGCTTCTTCAAGCGTCATGTATGAAGTTTAGATAGGACGTCTACATTTTATGCATTTCTCTTCGATGTTGATTTGACACAGCCCTCCACACCCAAAATACAGTCACTGAGTGTTTTAAATAAGTCATGGTTTCCTACAAATATGAGTCTGCCAAAATGTCATGTATTTGTTACGGCTAGGGTGGAGGTTTTAAGGTGATGAACTCAGATTAAGTTGCCTCGTTGAATCACACAGCTGACAGTTTTGACAGCCAAGGCAGTTGGCCATGTAATCCCAGGCCCTAGACTCTAGTATTCCCTGAGGGCCCCCTGATTAAAAAACACAGTTTTATTCCAGGATTTTTAAGGGCCCTTTCCCATTTGGGCCCTGGGTTGTCAGTACCAATTTTCTACTACTCCCATGTCTTGCTCATATTTGACCAAGAGGGCTACTCGGCTTACGGCATCCACCAACTGCTAATTTACCAACATCAAACAGGTGCCCAACCACCCAACCAACTTCAAACAGGTCCCCCAGCCAACTGCTAACTTACCAACCAAAAACAGGTTCCCCAACCAAACAAACAAATAACCGATTACCAACTGAATGACCAACCACCCAGAAACAGGTGACCCAACCCAACAACCAGAGGAGGCCGTAGTGCAGCGAGTACACAAAACCCTCTTACAGTTCTATGAATTCTGATTATCTACTACAAATATGGCTTGTCTTGTAGTAGCGAAATTTATCACTTCCAGTGGAACGATTACGGACCCAAAGCATGGATATAATGCGATTACAGCTTTACCTAAAAAAACAAATTAATTATTGTACCATGGGAACATTAACTGAACTTGATCATTGAATTTTGTGTATTTGTACATTTAAGTCTACCAATACAACCATGATGTTTAGTTTGCGTCAAATAAATTTGCAAGTACCTGAACTATTAGCTTTGGCCTCATTTACTGCTAATGTTTCCCATTTTTTTTCCACTGGCAAAAGAAGAATCTCGAGGTTAAGCGGAGGAAACGTGGCAAAGAATGACACGTTGTTTCTGATTCATCATAGTGCGAAGAAAGGGAAAAAATACTGTTCGATTACAACCCAAGATCAGTTAATCCCTGTTTACTGCTTGTGAGAGTTCAGATATGCAATCCAGAGGCACCCCCCCAACTATTGTTTTCACATAATTAAATGAAAGCAAACCATTCTCATGGCTAACAAAATACTCCCAAATGACTTTTTATGAAGTGACAGCGAATCTCAGGTCAGATTCTGAACATCGTCATTTCTGATTTCGCCTGTATTCGATTTTGCGTGGAGCCAACTGTCAGATAAGCCTGACACGCTGTTTTTCATTCCCTATTAAAGAATGTGATTGAGCAGATGTTTTATGGGCCACAAACTGTCGTATGAATTTATATTGTGCACAAAAAGGAAATGAAGCGAATGACGACAGCATTCTCCCACTGTTTCAATGTGGTTTATGCTGGCTCCAGTGGTGCTTCTCAACATCTGTGGCTGTATAATCACTGGTAAAAAAGCTTGGCAGAGGCTCACTGTTTATTACAAACATTATGCTAATTAAGACATATGAAACTTAACCAACTCAAATACTTGGCTAGAGTGAAAACCACATATACAATCAAACAAACAAGTTAAAAAACAACAACATTCGATGCTCTTTTGAGTTTGGCTAGATCTTTTACTGGGAAAGTTCGCTCAAATAAACAATGAAATACTCTCATTAAATAAAAGTTTCATGAACTACTGAAAAGCATCAGTGTTAGTGTTATCCAAAAAAAAAAAAAGTCATGCATGGATCAATCCCTGAACGAGCAGAATCTGGACGGGTCGCAGGTCTGTCGCAGGGCCATCAGGAGCAATTAGTGGTTGAGTACCTTGCTCAAGGACACTTCGACATGGTCACCGTGGGAAGTGAGGATCGAACCAGCGACCAGAATCTGGATGAGGATTAAGACCCTTGACCACAACCGCCCCAGAGGCAGCAGATCTGACTGTGGTTGGACTTAGCAGTGCTTTCAAGTGTGAATATGGATAGGGGATTCCTGGAAAAATCACTCTAGATGAAATAAATAGTAATAGCAAGAACTGGTATGACAGCATGTCACTGGAGAGTCACCTGACATCCACCGCCAGCTCAGCTCCAGTCAGGGCTGTAGCACAGCAGTGCCTCCACACATGGACGGCAAGCATGAAAGGATAAAAATATGTGTCACACTGAGTCAAGAAATTGATGTTGCTGTTGATGAATTGCAAAAAAAAGTGTGGTACACACACTGTAATGATGAGCTTTGTTGACCTGTTAAAACCAGAGGTACAGTATGGCCACGTTGGTAGCAGTCGCTTTCAGCAGTCGTGCATTGATTTACAGTATATGATGCCCCAAGAAACTAATTCCATCCAAGTGATTTATTTGCATGCACATTGTTGCAAGATCTTCTATTGTTGCTGAATTTACCTGCACTTCTAACTATTACTTTTCACTGTCTTGTTTTTCTCCTAGTGGGCTGAATAGAATGAAAATGAATTTGAACGACTACGCTTTTACCCCATGGACTTCCTTTCATGTAATGATAGTGATGTGTTGGTGGCGAACGAGCGGGATCAGACAGCCGACTCTTCAGTGAACAGTGGGAGCTGGATCCAATCTGAGAGCCCAAATTCTTTAAAAAAAAAAAAAGAAAAAGAAAAAGAAAATCAAATGAAATTAAGACCAGATAACAGGATGATCTTATCATCTCACTGCTCATCCTCACACTCATGAAATGACTGAATGTTGCATTGATACGTGTGTGTGTGTGTGTGTGTGTGTGTGTGTGTGTGTGTGTGTGTGTGTGTGTGTGTGTGTCCAATCAATCACGTGTTGTGTCAAAGGTCATCATGCCTGAGAAGCACTAGTAAATTCAAGTTTTGATTAAAGACCGGCCTGGAGACAGGATGAGCAAAACAGAAGAGAAGGACATGCTACAGTGGCGAAAGAAATACTTTACATTTGAAAAATGACGATGCCAAGAACACCACGCACAGGACAGGCGGACACAAGTGCACATACACAGATCGGTTGAGACAAAAGGGCGAGTTTATTCCAGTCAGGGTTCAGTACACAGGTAACCAGCGCAGGGGTGCAGGCAAAGGTATCTGAGGGTCGAGAGGTAAAAGAGCGAGGTCAAACACGAGGAGACTGTGACTAGGATAAATAGTAATAAATAAGGATTGCTGGGACAAGGACTGGCAACGAGACAAGGGAGACAGGGACTATTAATACAGAGTGAAATCAGGAAAGATGGGAAGCAGATGGGGAGAACAATCAGGAAGCAGGTGTCATGAGACAGGGGAGGCGTGTGCAGGAAGTGACTCTGGGATGGATACAAAGGGTAAGAGATTATAAAATAAAACAGGAAGGACAAGACAATAAACGTGAAATGTGCCGAAATGAATGGAAACTTGACGGACATGACACTATAGGAAGAGCTGAGAGGACCAGATCCAAATGAACCAGGTCAGTAAAAAAAGAAAAAAGAAAAAAAAAGTTGTAATTTCCATCACTTTGAGCTGGATAATCAATATTTTTTTTATTTGTAGGAGAAAAAGGGAATTAGAAACAGAGTTTGAAATTATGATTATTACAGTGTTACCAACGTTAGGCTTCCGAACACTTGCACGTCCAACAAAAAACTTAACAAGGATATGGAAATACATTGTTTAAGCCAGCAGTTGTTTTACAGCAGAGGGTCAATAATGAGAGTCTGTTAATGTATAATTGGAGCAACAACTGCTGTTTTGTACATATAAAAAAAACTGTGGTTTTCAGAGTTTGGTTTCAGATGTTTGTAAGAGGTAAATTATATACATATGCACTGTATTTCTCAAGAATCTCTCCAAAAACTCCTCATATAATTCCATGTTGAAATCTTATTAAAAAAAGTATTTTGTATGTACCTCATCTTGGAACACTTTATTTAAACAATTTGTAGCTGTACAAGCAGTTTATAAGTTTAAAACTTCATGCGCATGAAGGGTTTTTTTTTTAGCACATAAATTCTGTTTTTATTTTGCCAAAAGCTGTTTACATGCAGCGTTTGTTGATGACATTGTTTCGAGCGAATCTATTGAGAGTTTTACTTGCCTGTAAAAAAAAAAAAAAGAAAAAAAAGGTAGAATCAGACACATTCTATATCGTTATACAGTTATGTGTAATAGCGGCAATAAACAACGCAGTGGAGTCGTGCAGCAGTGGCAGCGTCGCCTCTCCTGGTTGAGTCAGACTGCGCCTGGGCATGCTCTGAGCGGAGAGAGAGAGAGAGAGAGAGAGAGAGAGAGAGAGAGAGAGGCTGCAGTAACTGATACAGAGCGATAGATGACACACTCACTGTGTGCTTGTGAATGACTCAGTCTGATCTATGTGATTATAAAGACATTTTTTTCTCTTTGATGCGTTCTACATGCTAGTGTGGGGAAAAGAGATCCTTCCGAAATCAAACACTGAGGAAATTATCCATAACACTAATCATTATATTTAATATGCTTTGATTTACGTTGTCACTGAATCAAAAATAAATATATCCTACACATAACAATCCCCCGATGCATTTTAATGTTTTTTTGTTCAATACAATATGTCTCCGGCTTGAACTGAGTGAGTCACGCGCACATTCTCAGTGAGTCAGAGGTTAGCGTGCACTGTATGTATCACACCGATGATGGAGAATTAGTTTCATCGTGGTTTGCAAATGAAAAGTCAATAATCAGCAAGGTCAGTGACAAACAATGTCAGACAACTGTCGAGACAACACATGGATTTATGAAGAAGCTGAGAAACACCATGCATGTTGGTACTTTTGTGACGTTATCTCGAGATAAAGGCGATTAAAGGGTTAATTAATCAACAGCACTAGCTGAAGAAAACAAATGATGTTTTCTGAGCGTGACGAAAAAAATGAACTCATTGTCACGGAAACAAAAAAAAACCAAAACAAGCATCGTTATCTCAAGATAATCCAGAGAGATGCCTCGTAATCTAGGAATAACGTCATGACAACAAGTAATTACAAACACAGCTGTTATTTACTTCTCCTTTGGGTGCATTTGGGCTGCTGTGAAAACTCAACTGAACTCTGGTGTGGACCAAACACGGACACGCTGGTCTGAACAATCACAGGGGTCACATCACCAAAAAAAAACTGGTATGTCATTGGTTCACACACATGAACGCTTGTATATGACACCGCAGATCTTATTTATTTATCTATTATTTATTTAAGGCAACGGCAGAAAGGAACTGCTAAAGTTTTGGGAGCGGAAACGGAGTGTGCGAATAACACCGGCGTTTCCGTTTGCTTTACAAAGTGATGTTACCCACGTGCTAGACGGACGCACACAAACACACGGTCGTACAATGACATACATTTACTTTTTTCAAAGAAAAAAAAACAGAAGAGCAAAATAAGAGATAATAACGGCCTCACGCAGGATGTGAACTGACAGCCTGACATATAGTAGTAAGCTGTGTAGGAGGAAATAGGAAGGCTTTAAAAGGCAAAAAGTGATTTAAAGAGGCTCACTGAGAGTGGCAGTTTGTCTTCACTGCTCTGAACCGTGGCAGGTATGGGATTACAAACTCTAAGATCTTATTAAAGGGCTGTAGTAATTTATGAAAGTAATACATATGCAGAACCAGTGGGAGGTGACTCCGATACTTTGTCCCCAGGGTTAACACCTAGTGCCTAGACAGCCGCTTTCCTTGGTGTTTTGAAGACATGGAACAATCAATCATTTTGTGTTCCTTTCAAGAACAGACGGAACAAACATTTCTCTGAAACATTCACAAATTAGCTGCATATAGGTTCCTGCTTCTTCGGTGAAGCCCGTTTAGTAAATGTCTGATTTATGTTTCGGGTGACTTACTCACCATGTCCATTTTGGTGTGTACTGGCATTCCCTGCAACTTCTGTAACAGAGATCCCAGGAGGCCATGAGGAAGCCAGTCATGATGGGATTTCAGAGGTAAAGCTGACAACACCACCTTCATATGGCCCTTGACGATATTCTGACCTCACCGGGACAGCCCCCAGTCTCTTTGATGTAAAGACCAAATGCGAAACTTCAAATTTTACCATAAAATTTGGAATGAACAACCTCTTTATGTGTTCTATGACTTCCAGAACAAGTAACTACATCAATAGCTTTTGTGAATCCTGCTTGGCGTTTGTTTCAGCCAGATGTGTGAGGATTTTCTGGAAAGTATTTTCTGTCAGTACACATCCTCTGGGAGATAAATCTTTTTTAAGTGTCTTACAGTTGACTTTAGAATTTATGAACACACATACCTGAATACCAATCTATCAAATTCGAAACACATTGCACAACTCTTCTCTTGTACAGTATGCTTCATTTACAAATTTTTCAGCTCTGTTTTCCATCAGAGAGGCTTCACAGGTTGTTATTAAGATAACTTCCATCCAGGTTGTTGTGACTGTACACAATTTTAGAGGGAGGAGACAGAAGTTTAGTTCATAGCTTTTGATGGATTTTTGTCGTTCCTGAAATTTAAAGTCACTTACAGCTGAAAAATGTATTTTTATTTTACTCAGGTGTTTTATCCTAATCGTGCAGACGACTCTGGAGGACTGTTTTAGCATTAATCTTTTGATTTATGACAGCTGGAGCCAGTCGTGGGTCAGGATTTGACCTACGCAAAACCTGGAGCCTGGACTCTGAGAATTGACATTTTGGTGACGTATCATGTGGCCAGCGGATAAACTTTTAAAAACAACAGTATCCTTGTATTTCAAGGTAGGGGTAGAAACGTTATTGCCATTTCAGTACGTTGTTGATTGGGATTTGTCTTAGTGCAAATGCTCATTCCAAACATTACAACAGCAACTTTAAGAACAGCTTACAGAAATAATAGCGCTCATCGGCCTGTGGTCTAAAAAGATAGTGTAAAGGATACATAAAAACCTTACAGCCACTACCATACACACAGAAATTAGTTTAAAAAAAAGTTAAAAATTGCAGTTTAAAAAACATGGTATTTTCTAGCCTGTTCTCTGAAGAAGATGGAGCAAATAAATAAGCATGTAGAGGTGACCAATGCCTCTTAGTGTCTGTAGTAATTATGACCACAGGAGGAGGAAGTCCATCCGTCCATCCATCCTTATCCATTAAGGGTCACGCAAGGGGAGGCTGAAGCCTATCCCAGCTGACACTGGGCGAGGGGCGGGGTTCACCCTGGAGAGGTAATAAGGAGGTGGCGGAGGCAGCGGATGGATGGAGTGGCGATAGTTGTCACTGAATATTGCATTTGTGTGCTTTGATGGAATATGCAGATGAATATTCAGACAAATGAGTGGAAACTGCAGCAGGAGCAGGCTGTTGATTTTGTCTGGTCTGTGGTGTACTGTATGTTGGACTTCCTGTTTCCGTGGAAAAAAAAAGGCTCCTTTAATCCAAAGCATGATCCTACACCTTGTTTTTTGTCCTTAAACTTTAACAGACGTGCCAAAAATGTGTCAAATTAAAAGAAACCTGCATAACTCTATAGGTTTTTAGGGAGAAATTATTTCCAAAGAAAGTAAATGTCATTTAATGGATTAGTGTCAAAAGTTGAGTGTTCCATATGTCCTAAAACATGCCTGGAGGCAATATTTAAACATTTTTTTCCCCCAGTATAAGTCATTCATCACATATAATTGCACTCCGGAGCATCATAATATCTCAAATAAAGCCTAATCCCCGTCTAGCACAAAACTCCATCAACCGGAGTTTCCTGTCTTTGATTTGATTTAAAGGTGTCTGGAAAAAAAACAAGGCTTTGGGCTAAAAAGATGGGTTCAGAGCTCCAAATCCTGACCATCCCTCACCAAAAATGGATGTCAACAAAAGAGGTGCCGCGGGTCAAAACACAACCCAGCCAAAAAAACACACTGAAGGGTTGAGGTGATGGAGATGGAGTGACAGAGAGAACTGGAAGAAAGGGGATGTTTTCCATAAAGGGAAATGTTGAAATCCAAAGAAATAAAAGAAAACATAACAGAGGTCACGGTATTATTTGAAGAATTTAAGATGTTAAAGTTTAGATCTTAAGTGCATCTGCCCTAATTTATCAAACAGGCAGATTGCTGTATCTTTCAAAAGAGGCTCTGCCAAGTGTGATAGACTCCCAACACAATGTCATAAATTCATGGGTGGACACAATCTGTTACATGTAAACTTAAATATTCACAGGCGGTCATCAAAGCAATATTTTCAGACAGAAGCGGTCAGATTTCCATGCGGTGCCGTCCAGTTTGAAAGGAGGATAATAGCTGAATGCATTAAAATGGAGCCACAGATGGAAGAGGTGCTGAATTAAATAAGCTTCATAATCTCTGTTCTCACACATATCCGTCTGCCTGGATGACGTCTTGGCTCTGGCTACAGTGTCTCCGTGGTCACTTATGCCAATTTGGTGCTTCTATCTGAAATGAAGGAATGAGCATTGCTTCTGCGAGGATGTAGTTAGCTTGGTGTGTGTGTGTGTGTGTGTGTGTGTGGGGGGGGGGGGTTGCTATGTGACGTGCAGTCATTTGTTTTCCTCTAAAATACCTGTTAGCAGATTAATACAGCCATCTCTTGTAACAATTGTCAACACCAGACAACTTTACTTGATTGGAAATGCAAACTTTTGCAGTAATGAGCACGTCCTGTCCTATCCTGTGACTCATGGGTTCTAATGGGGGGGGGGGGGGGGGGGGCGCCGGGGGTCGGTGATGTCATCCAAACGTATTGCGACAACTGCTGTAATGCTGAGCACGAGGACCCATGGGAGGGTTCGGTAGCACTGCGGGTTGCCAGTCAGGGAGGACACCCTGAGGCGGTGCATGTGTGTGTCCTCTCAGTAGAGACAGAGTATTGACTTGACTCAACAAACAATCAAAACATGCACTAATATTCCTCTATTGCTCCAATAAGGACTATTCCATTTTTGATAAAGGTCATAAACAACGTAGTCTTTTGGATTTCTTTTTTTAAAATTTTTTTATTTGAAGTTCTGGAAGATGTTTAATTGGCATTTATCTATGTAGTTTGCAACAGTCAACATTTAGGTAACTGCATCAACAAATTTAATATTGATTGATTCCATCATGGAGGCACCACTTGGGTTGCCACAAGTCCTGTAGGATACATTTTAGTCCAATATTGGACAACTTAAACTTTTGTTCTCTTCTGACAAAATACAGCACACATTTTGTTCCATATTTTCATCTCACTGGCTCGTACTCACGACCTCTGTTGGTTGTTCGGCAGGAGGCTGAGTGAGAAAGACAGCGGATTCAGAGATACTGACGTGAGAAGGAAGACTCAGATACTCAGCTTGCAAATGTCAACTAAAGCCAATTGTGAAAAAATATATCAGCAGATGCTCTCCGTGGCACATGGCGGCCTGGCGGATGTACAGCACACTGTCAGAGGGAAAGATTCCCGTAACCAAGAAGCAGCCTTGCAGTTCTTTATAACCTCAGGCATCTCCCGAGTCTACAAACCCTAATGACAGCTTTTAATCCATTCCACGGTGGGACATCCTGTCCTGGTCAATTATATTATCATTTCCTGCAGTGATCCAAAACACCTAAAGCAGTAAGTCAGCTTAACCTAGAGGGCAATAAATAAAATCACTACAACTCTGTTGAGGTCAATATTTTTCCTGAGAAAATGAAAATGTCCAGAGATATTTTACTGTTAAGTTTATGAGAATTAGCATCACGATCCAGTGTTTGATATATCTATGTTTGACTGTACTATCTTCTGAGAATAGCAAGGTTTTCAGTTACAGAGCAGATGTGTCACATCATTGAGATGACAACACACAACTCATTCCTGTTGTTATGTGTGTGTGAAATTTCATGTCGGGGGCAGGTTGCGCTGGTGGTTGGCCAGTGAAAAATAGATATTGTAGCTGCAGCTGACCGATTGTTGTGTTTATAACATCATGATGTTGGACAGTGACAAAACCTAAGACTTTTGAAACTGAAAAAAGTTGCCATTGCAACCTTTAGCGGGTCACTCTGCGGGTCAAACAACTACAACACATGAAAGTCATGCGGTTTTGGCTGCCCGGCTTGATGGAGGGAGCGCAGCAGTGTCTCAAAGTTTCGACAAAAAATCATGGCGGCAGCCTGGTGTGATGCCTGTGAGATGCTCTCGAGCCATCCGAGCTCCTCCAAGCCACTGTGTAAAACAAAGGGGAGTGAATAATAAGCCAAATATTGGCAGCTGTGCTAATTACCCTCCCCTGAAGCTGTTCCCTCCACCCACTCCCACACAGCTCTTTCATGCTGTCTATCTATAACTTTCTTCCTCAATAATGGAACAATTCCCATATTTTAGCCCTTTCAATCATATCAAATCAAATATATGACAAAACAAGGCTTGGGTGAAAAAAAAAAGAGATACTGGAGCACCTGTATGAAGGCATATTAAAGTGGAATTTGTCAAATATTATGGTGTATGACGAAAGATATCAACAACACATAATTCCACTCTGGAAAATTCTACTCATCCTCTAAGCTGGACTTTCAGGTTTAGGGCTAATTAGCATGTTAGCATGCTAGCACATACTTAATGTTAGCTTTGACATTGTGAGCTTGATAGCATTGTAAAATTGTGCCTAAATACAAGCTAAATAATCTGCTTATGTGGCTCAAAACTCATATAGTGTTTTTTTTTTTTAAATAAGTTTTAATTTTCTATATTATGGTTTCGTTTAACATAAAACCTCCAAAGGTTGATTTACATATTTTATCGCAATCATTTGCTTTTGCCCTGCTTTGAGCGGGTTGTCCTGATCTGTGTGTGACGATCAAACACTGTGCTACGCTGACTATTCCCGGTGACCAGTGGGAAGCGTTCAGCTTTAATTTAACCAGTTCAGGACAAGATCTGCACGGAGAGGTAACTGTGCATTACGATTTAATAGGAAGAGCAGGTATCCTGCAGTGACTGCCTGTGGTGCTGAAGTCAGTCATGCTAACACACAGCATCCCGCTTTGATATTGTTTCCTCAGACGTCACCAGACGCTGGAATACTGCAGGAGAACGAGGAGGAGATGGAGAAAGATACATAAGAGTTGATTACGGCTTTAGTTATTTTCAATATGTTCAACCCCAATTTTTGCTGTAGCTGCACTCATCTTTAATCGGTCATTTTGGCCATGACACAAATTCCATACAGAGTCCTCAGAGTTCATGACCCACAGATTTTATTTGGGTTGTCAATCAATTTTAAACTTTCTGCAAAGGAGGTAATGTGATCTCTTGTCAGTCTGTTAGGATAACTCAGAACGATGAGGATGGGTCTTGATGGTATTGGATTTAATGACTAAATTTAGAATGATGGAATTGATCTGGATCTGATGATGTCTCACACACACACACACACACACACACACACACACACACACACACACACACACACACACACACACACACGTGGCTGTGATACTGCAGTGAATTACAGTCTATAGTTAAGTCCACATCTGGTGACCAGAGGGTGTGGGTGTTGGTTTAGGCCAAACCACCATTTTGGTACCCCCTAAAGATGTTGGTACCTCATAACTTTTGATAAGGTCAGGATGTATAGATGCAAATCACTCACTGTGTTTTGACACACCGTTTTAGGGCCAGCGTTACCAGTTCAGACAAATGCTTTGTTGCGGTTGTCAAGCAGGAAGGGGGACGGGGTGGCACCTACCCTGGAAGCACAAGGAGACATCGTGGTAAAGTAAAAACAGAGAAACAACTGAGCAGATTCATGTAGAGCAGCAATGTAGCCAAAGCAATGATCTGGATGGAGAGGTGAAGTAGATATACTGTTGAGCTGATACAAGGCAGATGTGCAGGCCAGACAGGTGAGATGAATAATACGCTCTCAACAGGGAGTCCGAGAATGCCAAGGAAGGAGATCTTGCCCTTGCTACACAAAGGCTACCCTGGGAAAAAGGAGACGGAGAGGGAAATGTCTGGGGGGGGGGGGATGTGACGCACTGTTTGATGCTTCTCTGTTTTCTTGTACAGGAATCCATATCTAAAGCTGTAAGTTATTCAAGACCATTACTAACCTGATTTGTTGTAATATCAGATAATAGATATGTGTGGATAATGAACATAAATATAACAGCTCTGATAAAGGCTGTGACCACCCAAACTTTTATCTGCAACACCCGCTGCATCTGCTTCACATTTAAAAATGGATGTATGCATTAGGAAACGTGTTTGAACAGCTTAGCGCTGTATTCAGGAAAGAATGAAGCTCCATCATGGAGGTAGGGGTCTCGGACCTGAGGAGATGTGATAATTTGCCAGTCGCAGCAAACTTACATGACACACGTGTCCTGAACAGCACGATGCAGATGATGACTCATCGGTCTAGACAGAAATGCGCAGACATGAGAGACATTTCTCAGTAGTGGAGTCACAGAACAAAGGCAAGCGGTTTCACAATGTAAAAACCATTATGAACCTCTTGCTCCAGTATCGCATCGTCCCTCACTTTGTCTTCATCTTCCATCATTGTTGGCCAGATGCTCTTCCTCTTCGCAACACCCAAAACAGTTTAATCTTTCTCTGAGAAGACTGGTGTTCTGCTCTGTAGGTAGAAGGTCTTGGATTTGGATTTGTCGAGGTACCAAACTTATTTTTCTTTAAATAAAAGTACACATAGGCATCCTGTTTCGCTTTCCCTTACACTTTTATTTAGAAGATATGAAAGTATCCTTCAATGAACAATTATAATAATTATGAACATGCTGGTGTTTGGTTTTCATTTTGGCTTTTGCTGCGCTGTGGTTAGTAGAACCAGCCATGCTAAAAAATAAACTTGACCATTACTTTGGCCAGTTTGCCATCGCCCATCACATCAGTCATGGGGGTGATCGCGCCCCCGCATGTCTGTGTTATGTCTGGCCACAGGGAGGACCAGAGCAGGAGAGGTGAGCAATAACCTCTCAACCTCCATGTTTCAATCTTATCATCATTTTCTCATGAATTCCTAATTGTTCCAATCTCCTCGACGTGACTCTCAGACACAAGACTATAAAGGAGCAACGGTCTTAAGAAACTGCTGAGTAAATGTTGTTCTGAAAAATAAGGGTGAAGTCTTTCCCCTTGCCGACAACCACCTGCGTCACAAGTTCTGTTTGCTGAGGTTCCCATCTGGAATGAGAAGGCTTTCTCTTCCTTGCGTGTCCCCTGCAAAGATATTTCTGTCATGGGGGTAATTTCCCATGACAAGAAAGACTGCAAACACCCATAACCCCGAAAACACCTACTGATCAGAAGAAGGGTGGAGACGGAGATGAAAGGAGAGATGACAGAGGGATGTTGAGACCTCAAAGGTCAAATGGAATATACCAGAATATGTTTTGTCCTATAAGAATCTTTTGAAACATTAAACGTTGAGTGTGAGATATTGTCTTCCTCCCTTTTCTCATTCATTAGACACACACACACACACACACACACACACACACACACACACACACACACACACACCAAGTATGCATGGCTCATGATTGCAATAAAAACTCCTGCCTCAGGCTCTTATCTTGCACCTGATGTTCTTTGACATAACTTAAAAATATTGTGTGCTGTCCCACACTAACACTATGAGTGCCTTCTCGAGGTGATATCATTCAAATCAATGAACACAACAGGAATGATGCCTCTCCTAACATGGTAGTTGTATCAATGTACTGAAATCTTTGACGTCACGTCATGACTCAGGCCAAAAGCCCCTGCTGTTAATTCCACAGACATTACAGTCATAAACACATTAAGGTCAGTATGTATTTCTTTTAAGCTTTAAGAATTATTGATAAAAAAAATGTAATTGCCTTGTTGGATGTGGTGGCCTCAAGCCACTGATGACTGCATTAAAATTGTACTCCCAGATGATGAAAGAAACTTTATTTTACCCCCCCCCCAAAAAAAAACCCAAAAAAAACAAAAAGCACGCATTAAAGAAAAGTTACCTAGGGTTTCATGAGTGCTGATACAAAACATTTGAATTTCTGCAGTTTAAAATTATATGGAGCAACGGTTTACAGAACAGTCTCACAAGGTCCACTTATATATTGTAAAGCAGCATTCAGTTCTATTCAAATATTCTGATACAGGCAGACTTGCCGTCACAGACGCTGCTCAGGTTTCATCTTTGTCCCCTGTACTTGTGTTTGTTGACTTTTAAGCTGCTTTTGTTACAGTCAGCTGCTACTCTGGTAGAATGCAGACTAGTAACCACCCAGCACTCTTAAAACTGGAGTCCCCCAGAGGTCAATCCTGGGGTCCGTGCTTCTCTTCTCTTCTTTCCCTTGTTATGGCGATGACAACCTGCTCAGGAAAAGGTTGCAGAGAGCTCCACCCCCATTGACAGCGCCACTGTGTTCCTCTCTCAGACCACTTAGATTTAGTGATAGTTTCATTTGCCCCCATGGGGTAGTTTGTTTGCACAATAATCACAATGCATTTCATCAGAACACAAAAGTCAACAAAGGACATTCCCATATGGTACACATGGCTCAGAGAGTGGCCGTCTAGCACCCGAAGGGTTGCTGGTTCGATCCTCACTTCCCCCAGTGACCATGTCCAAGTATCCTTGAGCAAGATACTCCCCCCCCCCCCCCGTGACCCTTAATGGATGACCGATGGATGGATGGATATGTTACACATATCAGGAAAAGAAGGGGACTCACTTGACCAGCTGGACATCAGAGAGCATGGAAGACAGTTTTGATCAGGATTTCAGACTGAATTCTACACATTTATCATGTTCACATGATCTGCAATGGTGCTGACACACTTTGACACTCTTGCCATACACATAGCCCCTAATATTGTAACAGTACTGCAGTTATTTTTCTATCAGCAGGGTGTGCTACTGAGAAGAGGACCCCTCGAAATTGTACTTCTTTATAACATATTGTCTTCTTTTTGACAATTGTTTGTTGTGGGCTGCTTATATAACCAGAATACACAGCATAGTACTCACAAAGCAAGGAAGCCTGATTTGAGTTAACATCAACGAGAGATGTTGAAAATATGTTCATAGGACGGTTCGGGCTCCAAGTGAAAGCTGTCCTTAATTCAAACCTGGACTTTTTTAATTAAACACAGATTTCATTCGAGACACCTGATGGAGTACCTCCTTTTCCTCCCTCTCCCAGGTTTGTTTTACTGTATTCCTTCCGCGTCGCCAGGTCTCCTGGCTCATTCCACAACTGTTTACAGTTCTCAATGAGGCACCAGACTTGTCATCGAGTCTTCGCCAAGCTGTCAGAGAAACCGTGTGGTAGAGTTTATGGCGTACATATATTCTTAGTGAATTATGCCCAGTGTAGACTTCCTTCAGTCAAGACATTTCTCTGTGTCAAGGAAGATTTAAGAGATTTAGAGTGACTTCTGGTTTTGGTTTATTATGTCATATAGTTGGCCATTTACCTCCTGACCATTACTCCTCCTCCACTCACATCATGTGTCTCCCTTTTATCTCTTCAAGTCTGAAGAATGTGAGCATATGCCTTTCAAGCTAAGTAAATGTTTATTGTTATGTCTGTGAAACATGTGACTACCAGCTTTGTAGAGGAGATTATCGGGCAACATGTTGTCAGACAGACAGCTCGTCTTTTCTGCAAAGGCACTGTCTTGTCTTTCCTGCTATTGCCTGGGCCTCTGATGTATGGATACTAATCACTTCAGCTTATCTACGGGAGAGAAGGAGGAAACAGACGTGACGAATGGGTCTGTTGGAAATGAATACGAGAGATTAATGTTAAACCAAAGCTGTGCCCATAAGGACCCTGTCTTCATGTCTTTTCAAGTTGAAAAAAAACCCCTAAGAATTCAAGTTTTCAGCTACACAAAAAAACTAATTTGCATTGTAGTAGGGAAGGAATTCAAAGGAAGAACATGGAACATTGAGAGAATAAGTATCACAATCTGTCACTTTAAATAGAAAGTGCACCCTTGTTTAATTCCATATGGTTACATTTGCTCAATAAAGACCACACTGTTAAGGGAATAGTCTCATATTTTGTTACTCATGAATTTTCCTTGTTTTGTTTCACTCCTAAGGCTATGTCTTGGATTAGCACGAGGCTAGTAATGGGAAAAACTGGCTTTGCAATGAAGAAAACAAATACATAGAACTGCTCAGAGATGCAGCATCTTTGAGATATGCTGAAAATGACCTCTAATTGTCCCTGTCCTAACAAGTTTACATAATTTAAGTAGTGATTACAGGACACACTTCATCCTTTTCTGCGACAAAGATGTTATCGATGAAGATGTTATGATAGCGTTTGGTTCAAATGTATGACGTAAACTAATGAATCAGTTAAATGTATGCAAAAAGACTTGATTTGAAATACAAGAAAATAAATCTCTCCAAAAGAAATTTGGAGTAAATGTTAATTTAAGTAGTGAAAAATGAAGATAAAATTGCAAATAAGCTGCATAATTTAGTTTCATATTCCGATTGGCTAAATCAATCTTTTTTTTTTTATTAGAATATTGTTGTATTTTAGTTATGAAAAAGACAGAGGGAAGAGAGAGGAAAAATATTCCAAAGCACTTTGACAAAAACAAACAAAACACAGAATGTGAATCCAATTAATAAAAATGTATACCTTGGATATTATGTTATTTATGTACATACAAGTTGGGGGGTTCTAAAGAATGACTCATGTAAGACGACACCCGGTTGTGTGTTTTTTTGTTACTTCCTGCTTTCTTGTCGCGTTGCATAATTCATCTTCTAAAAACAGTTGCATTTATCTGACATCCTGAGGTGAATGTTTATGTTCTTTCCTTTTTCAACCCGTTGGTTAATAAATAATGAGGCATTGTGTTGGTCTTGTGCTGGTGGGGGATTCCATGACTCTCTGATGTCAACAAGCACACAGAGGCATTCTAAATGACAAATGATAAGGATAAATGGAAATATACTACATGTTATTATGTGGCATCCAGGAACAATGAGTTGGGTCATGGTCAAACTAATCGTTTCTCACATTTCCTCTTAAGCAAAAGCAACAAACTAAATTGATACTGTAACCTGGTCCCATCTGGACCATGTCCATGTTAAGTTATAGACTAAAGGCTTCCTTACCCATCTGCCGGCCAACCAGAGCCTTCGTAGTTGGTGTCCAAGTTCACCCTTTGTTAACTTTTGCATAAATAAACTTTTCAGTTTTCATCAAGTACCGCCTTTCTCCATCTTGAGATTTGGCTGCAGCTCCTAACCACCATCGTGACAAGAGGCCAGCGAAATCTAAGAGGCCATGAAGCACTTTTTTTATTCTTTGTAGCTGAATTCTTCCCACTGACCTTCATACTCAGTTCTAAACATGGTAACAATGCTAAATTGTAAAGCATGTCGAAGTTGGTATTTGTTATGATGTAAACTGAGTTATTTACTTTGTCATTGTTCATCCAGTTTTTGTATCTGTAAAGTTTGTGGACACTGTGACGTTAAATGCACTGTTAAAAGTTCTGATGGGTAGTGAAAAACTATAATTGTTGTGGACAAGCGCGCATTAATGTCTTGCATGTCAAGGCGATTACAACTTTGATGGAGTTAAATTTATTTTCCAGTGCAGACACAGTGGTGTGCAATGAAGACATGACAGCAAACAGTGCACCAAAGAGCTGCACGTAAAGATAGTTTGAGGGAAACAGGGGTATAACTCTTTTTCAGGTTAGGGAAGAGATGATGCGTATTGACACAAACATCTTTGCTTCACAGAAATACACTATAATTTCACAGCTTTTCTTCTGCGATTTAAGTAAATAAAGAGAAAGATTTCTTTTGACTCCCCAAAAATTCCAACGTGTCGATGCATGTTTTGAGCTGCCTCCCTAGTCTTATCATTTCGTCTTCAGGGTGGATCAATTCAGCCTCTTAAGTGCAAAGTGGATCACCTACACGACAGCGATGTGCTTTGATATTGAGGGGCAGCCGGGGTCGTGTGACAGCAGAAATTTATCCAATGATTTGTACCTCACGAATCTCTTGAAATCTGTTGAAAGTGAAAAATCCTCCCCCTCAATAAACCCTGTTCTCCCTTTACATTCCCTTTGTTGAGGCAACATTACAAAAAATATCATGTGTGTGTGGACTTGATGCTGGTTCACAGAATGGAGCATGGGCGACACCATCAAGCAGTTCCATTATCATATAGTTTACCTAGTTTTAAAAGAACTGCTTCTATCCATCAAGATGGCATCAACAACCAGTGAAATGGTTGTTGAACCTGAACATTCTGATGCACTGCAAGTTAGCAGCTAAGTGCCTGCACCACAGCTAACAGTGATGCTAACTTTGACAAGAACCGTGAAGCAGGACTCAAACGCATCAGCTGCTGCACTATTAATCTTCATTCGAAGAGATTCCAAGGGGTGGTGGGTGGACAGGAGCTTGGCCAAGTTTCAGGTGCAGGTTGGTACCAGGAAATCCAAAGACATAGGGGCAAGGGCACCAGGCAGACGGGAAAGGGATTACATGGAGCAAGCAGGGGAGAAGACAGTGGGTGGAATTAGGGAACGCAGGTTTCTGGAGTGCGAGGAGCATGAGATAACATAACGATCTGGCAGAGAACACGGTGAATGGCTGGGGTGTAAGTACACCTCCTGCGGGATCTGCTGCGGGTGTGCTCATTAGAGAATGGCAAACAGGTGGAGGGAGGCGTCTGGCAGCTGTGACAAACTGACATGACCAGGACCAGCTGACTAGTCCTGACTTACTTGCCATTAGTTAATCAGAATACAGACCCTGTTGACTGAGCATGGCATGCTAACCCATGACTATAAATTCCAACAATTCTAGCACAATATGCTTTCCTCTTGCTAGCTTTTGGTTGCATTAGCATTCTGCTTAGTCGTTGCTAGTACACTTATCTGTTAATACAATACTGTTTTGGCCCAGGAGATTGGGATTCAATTCCTTGTAAGGGCAGCTAACAAATATCCAGTGTGGAACCTTAAGCAAGGTGCTAGCCTACCATAGTGTGAATGCAAGATGTAGAAGTGTCATACTGACCCGTCAGGTAAAATGTGCTACTGGAACAAGATGGACAAGAACAGAGAATCTGGATTTGTTGAAACGCCACTAAAAAAGAAACCCGAGTTTTAGGGCCTTGATGTAGAGGATATGGGATTCATGGATTCTTTGAAATCCAAAGCCTATGCGAACAAAGAAACAACTCCTGCCAGAGATTCATCAGCTGTCACAGCTACAGATTGATGAGGTCCACCTAACATGCTGCGACACACATTCATTCAGCATCTCCTGAATTTAATTTCAGTAGAGCGACAAACAGCTGCACATGCATATCCAGTTCAAAATCGAATTATTACAAGGGCAGAGCACCTTTAAACAAAATCACCGTAGAGCCCAATTTCACATCACTTCCTCTGCAACTTAAGTAAATAAAGACCAAGATTTCTTTTACTCCCTAAAATTCCAAAATGTCAATTCACATCGTTGGTCACCTCCCTTGTTGAATCACTTTGTCTTCCAGGGTGGCTCAATTTAGTCTTTCAAGTGGAACACCTACACGACAGCGATGTGCTTTGATACTGAGGAGCAGACGGGGTCGTGAGACAGACGAAATTTATCAGACGATTTGCTTCTCATGAATCTCTTTAAAAGAGAGTGAAGAAACCTCCCACTCGATACACCCTGTGCACCCTTCACATACTTCACACATTGAGGCAACAGTTATGTTTGTGTGTGTGTGTGTGTGTGTGTGTGTGTGTGTGTGTGTGTGTGTGTGTGTGTGTGTGTGTGTGTGTGTGTGACCAGAGAGGAAAACAATCACCACTATTATATCCAACCGAGAGTTTTAAAAATGCATGTATCAATACCTTACATCTAACAATGTCTAACGAGTATTGTGGTTACTAGCTGTCTTAAAGCTAATCGGTTAGGGGTTTTCTACCTTAGCGACACAGCGCTAGATTTTTGGCTGGCATAAAAGATGTTAGCTTAATGATAGCAACCTTGTGTAATTGCTACACTTGCAAACTTTAACTTTGTAGTCATAAAATGTTAAGTGTCCGTTAACTCACACGAAGGACTGGGTTCCTCAGCTCGTTCCCCTACTCACACAGCAGTTCTAGCAACGTCAACACAGGTGTAACTGTTCACATTAATTAAGGATTCCACTCGGTTCAGTGTGTCACCGCTCTTCCAGTGGACCGGTAGGCACACGATCAGAGCACTGACCCAAATAATGGAATGACGCCATAATTGATGAGGTTCAATTGCACCTATGCTCACACGACGGAGCAGCTGCTGCGAAAAAGGCCCATTCTGAACACATTTACAAGTTCTATTCTTTAGCGTATGCTGAGAAATAATTTGCATCTCTCTCAAAATGAAACGATGTATATCGCCGATAAGGAGCACATAAGGCAGCCGCAGGATAAACCTCTTATTTTCCGATAGTTTTTTCATGTTGTTTTTTAATTAAATGTGTTGGAAAATATTGGGAAAATTCATATGCTTAAAGTGTTTATAGAGATTACATGCATTGTGGTTGTTTTCTTACTTCGGACAGAGCTGAATTTATTTCTAAGTTTATTTGGATAAAGTAGCTGCTGTATAAAGTGAGTTTGTGAACTGACTTATAACAATTCATGTGCAGAAAACAAAGAAACGCAGAATGTGATCAGTGCAGATTTACTAAAAGAAAAAACAGTAGAGGTTGAGATTAGATGCTCATTATTTAAATGCTACAATTGTTTTATCATGGCAGTTGTGCCTGTTTTTGATACAGTCACAGATTAAAGAAACAAAAAATACATGGGCTAGAGATATTATGGGCCAGACTTTGGAATGTTGGTTTACATACAGATATAAGATGTGGCAGGCCTTGTTCAGTGGCGTGCGTTTCTTGCACAAGCGTTTGTTTTTATTAAAGCCGTATGTAGACATCATGTGTCTGATTGATGGTTAACCATGACAAAGACTTTTAAAAAATGAGGTTATGCTGGAGAATTGTATTCAGATTAAGGGGAATATGTAAGAATAATTTGAACATCAGAAAATATTGTAAATGGCACATGCCTGAGTTTCTAATTCCTCTAGTCTTTTCTTATCGATTCCTTATTGCCACAACACCACTTTTAACAGTTTCAAGATGTCTGAATTCCGTATGTCTTCCTAACACAGTACAGCATAATATAGATACAGGCTACATATAAACAGCATTTCAAAGCTTTCAACCATGTTTTGATTAAAAAAATTGCTAAAGGATACAACAGATGTCATCACAGTCTTTCAATGTCATCGTGCCAAACATCTAGAAGAACAAAGAAGAGCAAAGCTCGCTGTGGTGCCACTGGTGCTTAGTAGTTCATTCATAGCATAACATCAACTTTGTACTGCTAAAGATTGCATTCAAAAAGATTTAAAAATGTTTTAATTTGTAAAGATCAGCTTGCGAAAAAAAAGTCTCTTAAACTTTCCCTTGCCACGCAGCCTTGTTTGAGCCAAATCCCTTGTGTTTTATGTTAAAACATATGTCACGGTAGGCATGGTGGTGCAGTGGTTAGTGCTGTTGCCTCAATGCAAGAAGGTTCCGGGTTCAAGCCCCAGCTCCAGCACAGGATCTTTCTGTGTGGAGTCTCCATGTTCTCCTGTTCCTGTGTGGGTTCTCTCTGGTACTCCAGCTTCCTCCCACAGTCCAAAGAGGCTGATTGATACTCTAAATTGACCGTAGGTGTGACTGTGAGTGTGAATGGTTGTCTGTCTCTATGTGTTGGTCCTGTGATGGACTGGTGACCTGTCCAGGGTGAACCCCGCCTCTCGCCTGTAGGCTGCTGGGATAGACTCCAGCCCCCCCGCGACCCTTAACAGGAGAAGCAGAAGAAAATGAATGGATGGATGGATTGATATGTCATGGTTGCCCCCTGTAGGGGACATGCTACTGGGACGTCGATTAGTCCAACTGACAAACTGTCTTTCTGTGTGCTTCTACAACCTCTTTTGAACTTGATAAAGAAAATAAAGCCATTTTATGTAAGTAGAATTAATACAAAAGGAATATATGCGTGCGTGTCTGTGTGTAGATACATGCATAATATGGATTGCATTTGATTAATTTGGGCTATTTTGATTTTGACCAACTTTTTGGCTTTGATACAATCAGATGCATGCATGTAAAAAAAAATTACATTATGAATGAAATGGCACTATTTCCCTCACACACACACACACACACACACACACACACACACACACACACACACACACACACACACACGCTTACAATGAAACCCCTCTCAACCAATAATAGTAAATAATAAACTTTTTCTTTTAGTGAGCATGTGCAGAGCTGTCCTGAAAGCAAAATCTGTGAGTTCTGTGTTTATCGAATGATATGTATGTAGGAGAATCATCATGGCGGCTGCCAAGAGGCTTTTGTTCTCTTTCTTCTCCTCGCTCTGCCTCCCCCTCTGCTCTCTCTCCCCTGGTTCTCTCCTCTGGGCTAATGGGCTCCTCAGCTGTGCCTCACCCTTCAGTCAAACTCACCTGATCCTGATCCACTAATAATCCCAAGAGTCACTCTTCACGATTCATAATCAGCCCGCCAAACACGGTTGTGTGCCTGCCAAATCTAATGGAACCTTGCCAAGTACTTTTACGCCTCCAACCAACTGTTTTCTCTGTGTTCAGGATACATCAAGCACACCGCTCCCTCGGGCCCCTTGTCAAGCCAAAGATATCGACTATCAAGTTTGCCTCCCTTGCTCAAACCCACCACACCTTCTTCTCTTCATGGTCAAAGAACTCCTTCCATCAAACCACACAGAACACCCCTCCCCTCTCTCTCACACACATGCACGCGCACACACACACACACACACACACACACACACACACACACACACACACACACCCCCTTCCTGTTCTACCTAATAAATATTTTAACTTTTACCAGCCGCAGCCCACAAACCTTAGATGCTCTTCTCCACAGGGACTTTGCTCCCAATGGTTTTCAGTTATGAGAACAAGCAATTGTAAATACAGTAATGTGTGTTATGCTAAAATATTCCCGTGCATTCATCTACACCCTTGATCCCGTTGATGGTCACGGGCGGCTGTTGTCTATCCCAGCTGTCATTGGGTGAGAGGTGGGGTGCACTCCGGGAGCTCTGGTACACTCTTTGTCGTTTTGGCTGAAAGTGCATTAAATTCTGTTGAACTGAGAGATCATTTTTGAAAAAATTAAATTACACGTGATCTTACAGACCATAGGACTTTTTAATGCTGGTGGCGGTGTAGGAATTCTGGTTTTTGGTTGTCTGTCTGTTCATCTTTTTCCCACTGAATGCCTTAACTTCTTCAAATTTGGCACAAACATCCACTGGGACTCAACGATGAAATGAAAAAGCATGTGGGACAACGTTCAAGGTCACTGTGACATCAGCATACTTTTTTTTTACAGACAGGAAACAAACCCCCCCCCCCTCCCCCCCGACATCTACATCGACCCACTTTTAACGTGTGTAAGAACACAGTTGTGTGTATTCTGACTTTTATCACACACAAGAATGACAAAACAAAAACAAAGATTTCTCGTCTGAATCATCATTCCTCCCATCTGCTTATCTTGTTTTCTATCAGTGCTCCTTGTTATCAGCTTTCTCAACATTTTCCCTTCTATCATTTGTTGTTTCTTGGTCCTTCCAAATTTTTGTTCTCTTATTGTTTATTTTTGTTTCTGTTTGTCTGTTAGTTTTCATTTAATTTTGGGAAAGTTGATGTGCCCGCTAGGCACGGAGAGTGTTCTGATGCTAGCTGCATGCCTGAAGGTTCTGTGGGGTTTTGTTTGTTTGTTTGTTTTTTTCTTTAATACGGCACAATCATCCACAGGAGGTCAAGGATGAACTGAAAAGATTTTTGTAACAAAAGGTCTAGGTCAAAAATTTGGCGTTAAATAGAATTCCCACGCTAATAATCGAGCTTCACACAAACTTCTGACATCTATTTTTTTTTTTTTAAAGAAAATCATATTCCCTTTTAAGTCTACATGAGATGCCGCACATATTTTAAATCTGGAAAAAACATGACCATAAAAGACAACCTGACCCGTTGGAGAAGGCATAAAAAACTGTGAGATGGTAAATAAATTCTTTTTCTTTTTTTTTCTTTTTTTTTCCGGGAAAATTCATTCACATAAAACCAAAACCGAAAATAAAAATCTACTCACGGTTCTGGAGATTCATCAAAACATTTATCTCCCCTCAGCTGTGCAGCGTCTGTTGTGATTTTTCAGTTCACTGTGTTGAAGATCCATTATTTCACTTCTCAAAAAAACAAAACAAAAAACATTAGAAATAAGGATAAAACAAAGGTCTAGATCTTTCTGTTGAGAGGAGAGTGATGTGTGTTTTCAGTATGCATTATGCCACGGAGAATATCCTGTTTCATGTGTGAGGTCACACTCTGCTCTGTCATCGGAACGTGTAACAGGAAATCAGAACGTGACTAAGGAGGCTGGTACCCGGGAAAAATACAAAAAAAAAATCCAAGACGAACCGGGGAATTTGGTGCCTGTGTGTCGCATTACGACAACAGAACTCAGTCAATAAACCCTCGATTGAAGAGGATCAGTTACTTCTCGGGAATGAAGGCTGCTTTGAAATTTCCCAATAAATGGATGACACATCCTGCCTGTGAAGACACAGAAATGTGCGTGGAAAGACAATGACATCACTTACTTAACCATGAAAAATAAACCAGCATATATATCAAACTCCATATATATGAAAATATATTGTAATATATGGAGTGGGTTATATAGCAATCTGGAGTTTCCTGGGTTCATAAAAAGTGGTGAATAGTCCTTCTACCATTGCTCAAAAGGAACTGTTACCGTAAATGCACAAAATAGACATTTTTTTTAAGTCCTGAAGTGAAAAAGAAGATCCTGTCAAATCCCTCCAAACCCACCAAGCTGTGTTTTGTCCAGCCACTGGTGTTACAATCAAGGGAAGCGCACAGTTAAACGTTATGGTGCATGTTTTACCTCATATCAGGTGTGCCGAACCCCGAGCTCCTTCTCAGTTCTAATTGGATCAGCCGGTTAAACTGCCCTCGCTCTAAACCTGCCTGATCCTCTGTGCAGTTTGCTTATTAAACTGTGTAATGTGGAGCAGATTTATGCCTATATAAGCTATAATCTCAGGAATCTTCTGTAACCCGTTACTAATGTGGAGAATGTGAGTAAAATGTTACCATGATCAACAGTGATGTAAAGCAAAGCAACAAAAGTAGGTTGCGGGTTGTTTGAAATGCCCCCCCCCCCCCCCCCCCCAATAGTTAGGTTGCTGTCACCTTGCATGAATGTTTTGTCGTGAATGTTTTATCTCTTAACATCTCAAGTGAATTTCTTCAAATTTGCCACAAACGTCCACTGGAACTCAAATATACGACAAATATCCAGTGGAACTTGAGGATGAACTGAAAAGATTTTGTGGGTCAAAGGTCAAGGTCACTGTAACAGCCACACATTAAAGGGACATACAGCAGCAATGTGATACTTCTCGTTTGTTTTTTAAAGGGAAGGACATATGCCTGATCTATTTTAAATGTTTAACACGTTGTGGATGTTTTCTTATGGAGTTTGTTTATTTGTTATTGATTAACAGTTTCAGGTTTCAAAAAAAGTATTTCAAAGAGGTCAAAATACTTTATAATGATGGGTATTAAATGGATAAAAAAATGGGCAAAGTTACATACCAGTAGTTATTCCTACAGTAATATCCTACACATGTAAATTTTTGGCTGTCTGCAAGCAGCACGCTACAAATAGCTTGCTACTTTTTATAATCCCTCCACCAGGGTCACATGGAAGCATATACAGTGCTAGGGATTATTATATCACTCTGATCTTGGGGGGGAAAGGGAAAAAAAATGTCTGGACTGTCGATTTATTTCTTCAGTAAATAGCCACAAGTTCAGATAAGGACATGACTTCTCATTGTCAGAATGAAAGCCTAACATTTGTTTTCTTAATTGGATTTTATTAAGCCTTTGTGTACGAGTGTATGTTTGCATTATCTTCGGGGTTGAGCCACATTAAATAATTCCCATATTTCCTCCCAGAGGCCACGTCTATTATCCTACTGCAACCGGTCAATGCCAAGTTACAGAAGAATGACTGTCAAAAAGCACTGGCGGCTAGTATTTGCAGATTAATTATTAGCACAAAAGTGCAGCGGGCTACGAGTGTACACTCTGGTCTGAGGTCAGTCATCAGAAAATTATGCTGGCACTGAGCTAACAGTAGGGCAGCATTTGTTGTGTCAATGCAAATACACTTATAACCACAGTATATTATGATTCAAAGCCATTATTATATTTAACCTGCTCAGTCATGAAAAGACGGGAAATTAGAAACCAAATTATGCAGAGGAAAAAGGCATCGGCTACTTCCAGGTGGTAAATGTAAATGTTTTGATTTGTTCAGATGAACTGAGATAAAGAGGATGTAGATTATAGTGGACAATGGGCTTGAGAGTTTGTAGACTGACAGTTCAGCTTTTAGCTTCAAGCTAAATATATGCAGCTGGCTCTTTCTGCATTCTGGCATTCCAAAAAAGTAATGCAAACATGTCTTTGTGAGCTCAAGACATCTACTCGCGAGAAAATGAAAAGCAAAATACACATTTTGGGTGAAGTATTTCTCACTTCACGAGTCATTTTACCTTAATACTTTTGTAACTGAACTTGGAAGACTGGTTGTTTGTTTGTTTTTGTCTCAAGAGCCTGACTTTGCAAAGCACCTGCACTTTTACTTGCGTAGTGCTTTACTTTGCTACTGCATCCGCCTCCTCAGACAACCAAAACAAAGGACACAAGGAGACAAATAATACTGTCAAGGAATCATGCAGTCATAGATAATGGTGTATGTCTGCTGTGGTTGTTCTGAAGAACTAGCTCCCAGCTGATGACTGCAGCTACAGTAACTGATCCGTTTCTGAGTGCATTTTCCGCAGAGCTATATTGGAGCTTTTTCTCTAGAATATGCTGTGGCCAAGCCAGGGGCTACTCGGAATTTATAATCATCTCTGATTTAGCATCAAATCTATTTATTCTATTAAGAAAATTCAAAACCCCCTTATGTCTTTCATCTTGTCATTTATTAATATGTGGCTACATGCTGGCATAGCATTTTTCCAATGTAGTCCACTACAAACCAAGACCATTTATTCCCCCAAGGGAAATTCCATTTGCAGAGCCCTCACTCTCTTAAACATTTACAAACAGTGAGTTGATGCAATCTCTCTCTCTCTCTCTCTCTCTCTCTCTCTCTCTCTCTCTGTCTCTCTCTCTCTGTGTCCTTCTCCCTAAAGTTTTCAGATTTCATGTAAGTGTTGTTGAGTGGCCAGGCCTTGCATGAAAAGTGTGTTAGTATCCATTGCACCCTGGAGGATTAACATCTGGGAAGCGCTAGTTCACATCTCGCCCATGCTGCGTTGGTTCAGCGACCGAATCCCAGACAGGAGGAAGAGTATAGCTTTTCAGTCATGCTGCAGCAGAATTTCAAACCTCAGCTAGTTATCTTCATATTCAGGAATGAGTGGATCATGCTGGTGTGATGAATCATCAGAGGTTGGGATAGTGTGTCAGTGAGGCCCTGAGATCAGTCGCTACTGTACAGATGCACCAATGACATGGGATCCATTTCCAAAGGTATTACCTCAACACAGTTGTCTTTTTTTCCCCCAACTCTCTAGAATAAGTAAACACTTTAATCCTACAACTCCGGAAATTGGAATCTGGGAGACACTTGAGCCTCCTCCCTAAACAAACAAATTCCACACTGTTGTCTCATTTGTTTTGCAAGACTCTGCTGCTAAACCAACAAACTATATGGCAAAACTTTCACTCGTCGCCGTCTCGTATCTCTACATATCATAAAGACACGGGAGGCACTTCAAAATTGTTGCTGAATCACGAGCACGAGTACAATCAGCCAGTGGTATAAATAGCATGTTGCAAACACATGCTCTGTACAAGTGTTAGCCAACAACAACGCCGAGAAGAGCTCCAGCACCTGATGTTCCACCTTAGTATCATACACAGACACCCAGAGTGATCTGATCACAGCGTTCTCCCATAAGGAGTCTTATTCCTCAAAAAAAGAACAGCGGAAGATCAAAAGGAAATGCAAACGACAGAGTGGAGAAACAGAACTGGCTCAAACCGAGGTTGTTTCCTTCTCAATGTGTTTGTGCGAGAGCTGGTGGAGAGGAAATTAAATCCAGGCCTGATCTCATACGGCATTTTAAAAGGCTTTTAATACAAAATAAAAGTAGAATTATTCCTTTGTTACTCAGCATCTTCCAGGAATATATGAATAATACACTGACTACATCATAGTACTTTATATTTCATAGACAGCTATATCTGTTTTAATCCTTTTTTTTTTTTTTTTCCCCTGCCTCACAATAAAACCGAGCAGCACAGAAAAAATAACGATAAACTCAGGGAACAATTTTTACTGATTTGCGTGTTTCAAGTTTTGTCAACATCAGTAAACTTTTTGAACTTAAGGATGAAGAAGTTTTGGGTTGCCACTTTCTCATCTGATCAGGCTTTTATTGTTGTTGTTATTGTTGTTGTTGTTGTACTAACTTGACCAAAAATGACCTCAGAGTAAATATTTTCGCGGCCATGAGATGTAACTTATCCTTATTCTTTTATGAATTAGTGGCCACGATATCTTTTATATCTCCTTCCGCAAATTAACGCACGTGAACAAGTTCTATCTGGTGGCTACAAATAAATGAAAGCGTGAGAAAGAGTTACATCTTGATGGACCAAACCATATCTCTTGGTCACGAATTAAACAAATAAGGAGAAATAAACATTATAACTTTGACAAAAAATATATTTTTCTCCCTCTGCTTCTACTCCGTGGCTGCATGAACTTCCATTATCACGTCACTGACCATTTTTATTCTTGGCTTTTCAACACAGAGAATCAACTGATTCATCTCTAATTTCACATTGTTACAGATTCATGTTAGTCTTGCCGTCTCTAGCCAAGCTTGGCAGTGCAACATTCTCATCCACATGCTCTTTAACCCATGCTAGTCACGGCTACTTTTAATTTTGTTCTTATTATTGTGTGTCGTTTTTTTTTTTGTTGTTGCATAAAACCCTTAGCGCGACATTTTATTTGAATCAAGGATACATCAGGCGTATATGCTGATGAGATATTATTCTCTCCAACCTACGTCATTCAGCTGCAAATGCACTGAAGGCAGTGCACGGTATGAAAATACTGTCAGAGCTATGACAACTCTGCATAAATCACATGCAGGAGGGCATTGAGCCTAAAAATCAGAGAACATTTTCCGTTTTGACAAGAGGGTTTTGTACTATTTAAGTGGCTTACATGCTTGGCTTCAGCTATAAAGACATCAATAAATACAAATAAAAACTATTGGCATCTTACAATAAAGAGCGATTAAACAGACCAAAGGAATTTGTTATGTGGAATGATCAAATTGTTGTTATCATTGCCAAAAGGAAGAGAATTTTTGCCGAATCAAACAGTGATATTTCAGAAAACTCAATAGATAGAAAGATGGATAGGACCTTCATCTTTTTAATGCAGAAGTAAGGTTTGAATTCAAGTGAATCATTGAGCCAACACGCAAGACTGAACCTAAATGGCTGTACCTCTTAATGGTGTGTGTGCGTGCGTGTGTGTGTGTGTGAGTGAGAGAGAGCAAGGGAGAAGGACCTGGATGTGTATGATATCTACTTTATATCCATCCATCCATTTTCTTCCGCTTATCCTGTTAAGGGTTGGGGGGGGGGGGGCTGGAGTCTATCCCAGCAGCCTTCGTACGAGAAACAGGATTCACCCTGGGCAGGTCACCAGTCCATCACAGGACCAACACATAGAGACAGACAACCATTCACACTCACAGTCACAACTACGGTCAATTTAGAGTATCAATCAGCCTCGTCCCCTCTTGATGTCTTTGGACTGTGGGAGGAAGCCGGAACCAGGCCTCGAACCCAAAACCTTCTTGCTGTGAGGCGACAGTGTTAACCACTGCACCACCATGCTGCCATTTACTTAATATAGTCCAGGATATTTCCTGAAACAATTTGCAGAGTTGTCTTCCAAACTGCTGTCAATTCATGGTGAAGTCAAAACCGAACAGTAGGAGACGAACGCGGGATGGCATTTATACTCTGAGGTTAGGCATAGTTTAGAGCTTGGATACAAGTGATAGAAGGCCCAGTTTGGTGCAGCTAATTCTGTCTAGCTATGCTTCTTAGAAGCTAACTGCAGAACTAGCTTTCCAATATAATTGCTCTGATGTGCATCCATGAAAGAAAAGTGCAGCTCAGTTGTTACCTCACCAAATTCTGTAAGGCTTACGATTATTTTTTTAAGGAAATGTATTTAAGTGGCACTTAGTGTCATTTTATGACCCCTCTTGTTACAATTTTAATATAACAATGGGCTAATCATGTTGTTAGTCTTTAACTTTCTTCAGTTATGTTCCAAGCTTATTAACCCAGTTAGCCAAGTAAGCTAATATTGTGTTACGATGGTAAAAGCCAAATTACACAAACAACGGAGTTTCCATCAGGTTATCACTTGAATACCAAGCCTTCTGGTACACGACTTCACAAGACAACTTCACAAATTAACAAGTTTCATTTGAAGGCAACATTTAATCACGTCGCTTGTTGAGCGCCTACATGCTAGCATTAAGCTAGCAAATTTAAACATCTGGCTGTAACCAGGCATAAAGTCACAAAACTGTGGTAAACTCCTAACTCAAGACACTTATTTCAAATACGCTGTATACATGTCCAAAGAATGTTCCTGAAACAATAGTAATACCAACATATCTCGTGAGTTATTCAGTTGATAAAGCCAGCTGTTTTATTTAAAATATCCATATTTGGGCCAGTGTCCGTCCATCCATCCATCCATCCATTGTCTTCTGCTTATTCCTGTTAAGGGTCGCGGGGGGGCTGGAGCCTATCACAGCGGCTGTGGGCGAGAGGCAGGGTTCTCCCTGGACAGGTCACCAGTCCATCACAGGACCAACACATAGAGACAATTAGACAATTTAGAGTATCAATCAGCCTCGTCCTCTCTTGATGTCTTTGGACTGTGGGAGGAAGCCGGAGTACCAGAGAGAACCCACACAGGAACAGGGAGAACATGGAGACTCCACACAGAAAGATCCTGTGCCCGAGCCAGGACTCGAACCCGGAACCTTCTTGCTGTGAGTGCTGACCACTGCACCACCGTGCCAGTTTGGGCCAGTGTGTTTTTCATATTGTAAGCGGATGTATCCTGACATACTGATATTTATGTATACGGATATTTTGTCTAATTGTAACCTAAGAGTTCAATGACACTGTTCCCTTCTCAGAGATCTCAACTGATTTTAAATCTGGGGAGGAAATGATGACAGATTTAAAATTTTTTAATTTTTTTTAATATTCATTGATTTGGTCAAGATGCGGGATGAGACACTTGGCGCACATATAAACCAATTTCTGAGTAGCCATTTCAGGGACTTGGGAACTTGGTGTGATCCCACATGACTTCAAAAAAACAAACAAACATGCATGCTGTTGATTAATGAATTTGAAAAATCTTCTCGTGTGCACCAGCCATAATATATAATAAACACACCACAGTCATTGAATGTGTGCTTTCAACCGCAATCCCTGAACTAATCTATTGATGCCTCCACCATTGATCTAACACCAGATTTCACTTACGATTCTAACACTAACCAGATGAGCAGCTTGTGTGACTGAAACTTTATTTATCCATGCCCTCATAATAGGCCTGTTTCTTTGCAGATATTTTGACTTGTTATAACATTAAAAAGCACATATGTCATTAATAATATCCATAATGGCTTCACTCCATTTAGGTTAACAATTTGCTTCGATAGCAGTGCTGGCATGATGCTCCTAACTACACTTTTTTATTTCCTGTGACAAAAAGTCAAACTTCTTACTGTGAAAAGTTCAAGCAATGCGAACTTGATGTCCCCTGTGTGTTTTATACATGACACAGTATAGTAGGATGTTTCTCTTTCATTGTTTCATCCCTACCGCATAAGTGCCATCTGCATTTCTTCTTTTTGTCCACTCTTTAAAGCGAAGCTTGGGAAGGTCAATTATAAAATGATTGAAGGAAAACTGTCTGACAGTTCGCTCTCATGCGCACTGGTTGCTGTGCAATACTGAATAACAAACCAGTGCCAAAAATACGTGTTTCCTTTTGTTCCTAGCCCCAATCTGTCAGACATAATGGACAATAACAAAAATGTCAAATCAACCAAAATAAGTCCTCAAAAGATGTGTTGATGCTTTGCCAAAGGTCTCTAACGCACCAATGGCCAAAGAATCATTCCTGAGCGGTGAGTGTAGATTTTTATCACATTTGTTTTTGTTTTTTTGCATTAAAGAGAGGGAGAAATAACACTCTGAAACTCACAAACACAAAGATGAACTCCATTTAACTGTCAGCTGTGAAGGTTAAATATCCTGCTTATTGTTTTTTAATGTTACTGACGACTGACTCCCTACATGGTGAAAGACGTGATGCGGGAGGGGAAAACAAACACGTTTTTTTTTGGGGGGGGGGGGGTGAAGTATCATTTTAAGTATGTGGTGTTGCATTATTGCTTTATTGATGCTAACTGAACCCTTAAGCGACTCGTTTCCGACTGCCTCAGTGTTGCATCTCAGATAGAAATTGGTAGTCGTGGTCTGACCAAAACCTGGAAAACAATCAACCATGTTAGCAGACCCCTATGTAACGAGACCTTGTTTACTATTCCAGCAAATAGGCCAACCCTATTTGAAGAATTAGCAAGAAAGATGTCAACCAATATGACTTTTGTGTGAGATTGCGGTATCTTCCCGCTTTCAAAGCTTGATAGTATTGGATCTACCTGTGTGCAGGGGTCTTCTCCAGATACAGGGGTTCTGAGGCAGGCTTGGGCTGGCTGAAGGATGAATTATTTTGCATGCCTAATTCATGATGATGGCACACAGACATCTGACATCAAGCAAGGCTTAAATGTTGTCATGGACTATTAGGAAAAAACAAACCCCTTCTGCAGCTTAGCCTCAGTTTGTCTCATTCGTTTCTTGAGCATTGAGGAATTAGACTTTTGCCAACAAGCTCAGATGTTTTTCCTTCCCTTTTAATAGATTTCTATTAAATAATAAGCCAAGCTTTTAAACTTGTAATGTGGACGTTTCCTCCTTTGTCTTATCAACTCAAGACGATTTAGGCCCACAAAGTTTTACTTCAGCTTTTATCTGATGGTTTACTTGTGACTGAGTTTGTGTGGCCCTGACGACAGTGCAATAGAAGCAGCTCTTTTGGGTTTACAATTGTTTAAAAACTTTTTTTTTTTTTTTTTAAGTTTTGGGGCCCTATCTTGAGCATGGTGCAAGCTGCCGTCAAACAAGTGCAGGATCATTGCTAATGTCAAGCTGGCACTTATGATGTTTTCAGGACGAACACCCTTGTTTTTTTATTAGCAAATGAACTTGTGCTCCACCTGCCCCAACAGGCGCTTGAGTATGTTAATGAGTTGTGATCTGGCGCGACCATGACACATTGCTGTTTTGGAACACCAGAAAGCTTTTTTTTGCCATAGACCAAGAAGAGGATGTTCTTTGGTGAATGCCGTTATGTCTAAAGTCCTATTTTAGGGGTGCGTTGATCGGACGCATAGATGTGCGACATTGCAATGCGGTTCTTGATGCATAGGACATGCTTACGCGTGTTCACCTGGTGCATGAGGTCATCTGCTTCTCCGGGTGAGAAGTGCTTAATTGAAATGCGTGTGCCACTGAAATAGTAACATGCCAAGGCCTGGAACAAGCTGGGCTCTAAAGGGAATGACTCAAGGCATTCTAATTGGTTTGATCGATGTAACGTCCAAAAGCACCTATGAAGGCTTATGTGCCTAATGACTGCCTCCTTTCTCCCCGGTAAGAGTCTGATTTCTCGCCCTCAAAATACCAAAATGAAGCTGAATACACCCTAAATGCATGCGTACATACATAAATGCGTACATACACCGCCTCCGCCTCCACGTGTGTAACTTCTGTCTCCCTCTTCAGGAATTGAGAGTGCTTACAACATGGATGTAAGTTATTTAGAAATTATGCATCTACTGGTATGTGATCTACTTCAAAACAGTTTATTTCATCCGTATTGCCACAGAATCTACAATGAAAATGTTACGCGTTCCATTTTTAAGTTTATGTAGAACTCTATGTTGAAAAGTGGTTAAGTTTTGGTGTCAGAGCATACAACTTAATTGTAAAGACACTTATATCCATACTCTTAGTATCGTTTTTAGCAACAGCAGCTGTTTTCTGTGCCAAACAGATGTTTGCAGTAACCTGGTGAGCATGGTGAACCATTTGGCAGCTAAAGAACTAAAAATTTGCTTCTGAAGTTGATGGAGATGAAAAACAGAGCCAAAGGGACAGTGAATGAAGAGTGGGGATTTTTTTAACCAACTTTGTTCCGTAAAGTAACAACGCGGGTCCCTTCAATGTTGCCTTCACTAAGAACTCTTGCTCATTTGTCGGCAACAACACCAGGAAACACATATTTACCTGCAAATAAGAACATGTAGATGAAGTCATTATGCCTCCAAAGTCGTTAAAAGCATGTTGTCAAACAAAACTAGTGGGGTGAATACGATGCCTCTTCAATAGCAACCGTGTTTGTTAGTGTGACCTTTTCGTACAAGTCACATCTCCCTTCTGTTTTTTCTGATCACGTGGCTCTAATTTTTATAAATAGTTTCACCTTTCTGGCCAGCAGCAATGAATCAGCCTGCTTCAATCTGTTTCCAGGCGACCCTGCACCAATATTTTTGATTCTCTGCCTTATATGCCCGAGCAAGAAACATTCAAGTCTTGCTTTTGCTGGCCTGGTATTACAAAAATCTAATTTAATGACAGTTTTGTTCATGATATTATATCTCTGCGATGTGTTCCTGTCACTGGGACTTTTACCTTTGACCACCAAAATCATTTAAGATCAATCGTAAGTCCAAGTGGACATTTGTGACAAATCTAAAGAAATTCTTTCATGGCCTTCTTGAGGTATTTTGGAGGGATTCTGCCAAATTAATCAGGATGGATGGACGGGATCAAAGTGAGACCTTTGATTTAAATGGCTTCAGCAACATCATTGGCCGTAACATATTTGTATAGGAACATTTCATTGTTATTGTAGGCTGATGAAATATCCAATGCAGATCATGTACTCAAGTCTACCCTCTATGTCCCTTATCCATCCACAGCGAGGACCATGATTTATAATGAACATTCTTGTGTTCACACACTCAGACATGTAGAGCATTTGCCCAGGCACACCCACACACACAGCATTGAACTGAAATGTCTTTATTTAACCTTAACTCATCCAGAGAGAGCCAATGCTGCTTCAGGCAATTTCCCCTTTTAATACTATTCTCATGCCTGCTGTCAAGTGTCTGCACATTTCCCCTTTTCTGCAACACTACATATTTGCTATTGGTACAGTAGTGCCAACGGTGCAATTTCATAATCCAGAAACATGAGCTCATCGCTGATGAGTACATGTTCAATATTCTCTCACTAATACCGAAACCAAAAACTCTAGGTTCATTGTGTGGCACTTACTTTGTGGTAAGACAAATATAAAGATGCCATTTTAGGTCAATTCTAAACTAAAATGAAAGAAGTCTTATGGTGGTGAATCTACAATATCCTGATCTTGACAACCTGTTAAGACCAAAAACGGGTATCTATATTCCAAACTACGATGTACAGAATAATTTCTTTGGCGTTATGGTGGGGCAGCACGGTGGTGCAGTGGTTAGCACTGTCGCCTCACAGCAAGAAGGTTCAGAGTTCGAGCCCTGGCTTTTTCTGTGCGGGGTTTGCATGTTCTCCCTGTGTCTGTGTGAGTTCTCCCTGTGTCTGTGTGGGTTCTCCCTGTGTCTGTGTGGGTTCTCTCCCACAGTCCAAAGACATCAAGAGGGGACGAGGCTGATTGATACTCTAAATTGACCGTAGGTGTGACTGTGAGTGTGAATGGTTGTCTGTCTCTATGTGTTGGTCCTGTGATGGACTGGTGACCTGTCCAGGGTGAACCCCGCCTCTCACCCAAAGGCTGCTGGGATAGGCTCCAGCCCCCCTGTGACCCTGAACAGGATCAGGAGTAGAAAATGGATGGATGGATGTTATGGTGTTTTGTTTTTTTTAATTAACTGGGAAACATGGTGAAAATGAAGTTAGGGTATAATATACATATCATTAGTTTCTCTCATTGCTTCTGCACTACTGTACTGTACCCCTTTATTTGTGTGAAGTCACAAGAATGTTAAACTACATTTTCTGGGAAATAAATAATACAATAATGGTGGGAGCTGAAGGATTTCAGCACAGCGTCTTCAGTTATCTTGCTATCACTCAATTATTCGTAATTTTAAAAGATCTGTTCTTATACGCCCACTTTTTAAAAAGCCTTCTCTTGATAATTCACAGGTTTAAGCCCATTTTTAAGCTCCTGTTTATGCTTTAGAAACATCTGTAGCAGATCAACCGTGTTCTTGAATGAATATTTTTAAGAAATTCCACCCCCCAACAACAACAACAAAAAACAGAAGACTAAAAAAGCCCCTCTTGTTGCTGTGTGATGCATTATTTTTTGTTTCCTGTGTCTGAGTGCTGCTTTTGAACCTTGACACATGTAAATCTCTGCAGTGGTTTTGGTTCTACTTAGAAATAACAGACAGACAGAAACGACAGATCAGCAGTTTTATGTTGTGGGATACCCCAGGGCTCTATGTTGGGACCCATCCTATTTTGTATTGTCATCGTCCCTCTAGGCCACCTATCATGGACTGAATATCACCTTTCAGTGTAATGTAGATGATACCCAAATCTATCTTAACTGTGACCCTGCCGTCTATTGGAGCACTGTTAACCTCTTAAACTCTTTTCATGATATCTACTTAACAAAAGCATAAATTTCAGCAAGGCGAGTTACTTTAGTACATTTTACAGTTCCATACGACATCATTGCAGAATTAATAATATTATGGGTGGGGAAAATTTGAGAACTATAAGACTACAAAACTAATATTTGGTGGTTGATCAAAATTATTTAATAAAATCACCAGTTATTAAACCAATAATTCCATTGAAATGAATGCAATCTGGAGATACAGATTATCAGCTTGATTAAATTAGTTATAAACTAGGCCTAACACATACCAGCCCAGCAGAATATAAATTTTGCACTTTTTGAATCCTTCATTTGGCCCTTGTTGTTGTTCCAATCGTGCTTTCCCTCCCTCCCGGATCTGGATCTCATTCAACTGCCTGTCCCTCCTGTTCCATACTTACTGGCTCGTATTCAAAAGCCTGTAAATACAGGACTGTAATAAAAACATCACTTTTTACTGTGTAATTGTTTATGAGTCTGAGTCCATTTGTGCCCAAAATAACATTTCGTATTTTTATGCAATTCCAAGTTTGTTTAAAGGATACCCCAAAAATGTTTTCAGGTTTCAGTTTATCCACTCAGATAAATTAAAGTAGTTTTTTTAATAATCCAGAGAAAAGAAGTGAGTTCCTTTGCAAGAGCCAAATCAATAAAGACCTCACTCTTTGACAAAGTGCTGTAAAACAACAGGTAGAGGAAGTCAAATTATCAACATGAGCAATAAATTCAAGAAGAACAAGACATATTTACAGGAAAAGGATCTTGTCCTCCTGTAATTAATGGATTCAACCATTTCTCATAGAGGAAAGTATCAGCGAGAGGTCACGAGGAAAAGGAGATGTTCCGTGTTTTGAAACTGATGACATCTGCATCTGTGAGTCGGTGAAGGTTCTCGGTCATCCAGCCCTTGGTTGTCTAAGAGTCAGGCGAAGGCAACTGCACTTCTTTTGGTGTAGAAGATGTTTCACCTCTTATCCAAGAGGCCCGTTCAGCTCTGGGAGCTGAGAACTGATCTATTCTGAGAACTGAAGATGCCTCTTGGATAAGAGATGAAGTGTCTTCAACACCAGAGGAAGTGCAGTCGCCTATGCCTGACTCTTAATCTTCATCTGTGCAGTTTACCACATGCAGTTTAGTAAAAGTCATGCAACATTACCCAATAAATGACACATACAACTTTTTTTTTCTTCCCCCCATGTGACTATCATAGTTTAAAAATGTCATAAAACTGTGCACGGATAAGAACAAAGTTAAACAAGTGTGCCAGTCCAAACATGAATTTTAACGATGTAAGTCATATTTTTTGCTCTCTCGTTCCCTTTGTCAAACTTCATCTGGCCCACACACACACACACACACACACACACACACACACACACACACACACACACACACACTAGAAGCAAAAGATTTCAACAAATTAAAGCATGAAAACAACTCAGTGAACTGGTTTAACTTGCCAAAGTACACAGTTAAAACAGGGACTCGTGTCTTAACACCTGCTCGACAGGCATTAAGGAATACTGACATTTAGAAAAGCATTAATCATTTTGTCATTCTGAATTTCTGATCCATGCAGATGACAGTCTTCTGCAGGCTTGACCCATTTAGTTAATCGTCTCCCTTATTTAGCCCTTTATTTAGCATCCATAATGGAAAGGATGGGGTCCAACCATCATGTTGGCGATGTGCTTGTTTGTGTTTGGACAAGAGGCTAAAAGTATCCAGTGATTGCAGAATGACGCCCCCTGCTGAAACTTCTCCCTCTCATGACACAATACATCAAGAACTATTCATCCATTATGATATTTATCCACTTAAAATAAATCACATTTGCAGTTTTTTTACAAAAATACACACAGTTCCCTTTTTCCGGGGAGTTTCCATGTATAAAAACACTTAGATGGCCAAATATGTGTCTCACTGTTTGTCTTATTCAAAGTATATATAGGTTGTTATGTGTTCATTCCACAGGAATGTCAGAGATCGGCTTCCTCTACAGCTTTGGAGCCCCCACCTTCTCCCTCCCTCCCTCCAAAAACAGCCTGATTAATATTACATAAATCAGAAAGCAGTAAAATCACATCTTGTAAGTCCCAATCATTCAAATCGGATGTGGTGTCACTGCGTTTCTAATAAAACCTACAAAAAAATGTGGATGCATCCCTTTTGAAAGGTCCATCACATGATCACATGTCCACCAATTATCTCCCATGAGCAGCAGGACTGGGTGACAGTGCCGCTGTCCTTTCAGCACCAAGGATTTTTTTTTTTTTTGGGGGGGGGGGGGGGGGACGGGGACTGGGGGGTGGCTTTGTTTCTTACGCACGTCCAAAACTTTTACTCTTCCTGCAAACACCAAGAACACCTTTCTCCAATTATCGTCTAATGGCATGACACAAGAGAGACACTCGGGATGTTTCTATACAGAACTGTCAATGTGTCAAGTTGTGAGGTTTGCTTTTTTTCCACAAAAAAAAGAAGAAGTTATGAAACATTAATTTTTATGGTTGTGAAACATCGTGTTTTCTCTCATGATAAAGTAAAGTAACAGCGATCCAAGATTTGAGGGTGGGGGGAGCCACGATTACACGCCTTAAAGACTTAAAGGAGCGACGCGGACCAGTGGGAAAGTAGCGAGGCTGCAACTCCGGTGATGAGAGATGATGCTGTCCTCTGATGATCTCCACACAAAACTAATTCAGTTAATTTTACCGGCCCGTAATTAATCTATAAACAATTTTTGGTCTGCGCCTAAGTGTCTCACCAGAATTCCCGCGATGGATCTAAAAACGATGACTCTCTAAAGCGAGATATGGGACGGTTTCCACAATGGTATCTGATACTGGAGTTAATTGGAAATATCAGCGGAAGTATTAGTTGGAAATACGCTTCCCGTTACCGCGTATTGCACAGATAAATGGAGTAACGGAGAGGAGGAGGAGGAGGAGGAGGAGGAAGGAAGGAAGGAAGAGGGGGCAGAGAGAGAACGCGCGCAGACACAAACTTCTCCCCGCTTTCCAAAGTGATGGTCAGTAAACCCAAATGGACTTTTTTTTTTTACGATTCAGGAGCGCGGACAGTGCGTCTTATCGTGATCATGAACACGAGTGAGTAAGTCTCACGGGACGGGACAGGTCACCCACCAGCAGCGGCGCGTCTGAGAGGAGAGGGTGAGCTTTACTTCAGGGCGACCGGGCTGCTACTTCAGAAATGGAGCAGCGGATCCTTGAGCCGTTCCTCCGCTCTCTTCCAGCACTTGACCGGTGATTAGAGGATAACCACAGGCGGCTCTTTCGACTCCAGAGGCTTGTCATTTTCATACATAAGTGGATATTTTTAAAAGGGATATTTCGTGCAAGGATAGAAAACAGAGGATTGGACTGCAAACATTTTTTTTGCTCTTTTTTTGGTCTTTACTGGAAGCAGTAGACATAAGAAGCTCTGTGTTGTTTAAGGTAATTATACTGCATTTGTTCTAAATTCCTTCTCTCACCTAATTCCCTTTTAGAAAGGAACCGCAGTTGTTCTCAGTAGGAGCTAGTTCTCCTGGCTCGTGTGTGGAAGTAATTTCTTCTCAGCTCTCGGAACATCTCATAAAGAGTTTCCCAAAAAAAGAGGGGGGGGGGGTGGACTAAGAAAGCCTCCTCTGAGTCACTAAAGCATGCCGACCACCAACAAGCGCCCTGCTACTGGCAGGCTTGTGTTCTACCGCCAGATCTCGCAGAACATTTTGAATTAAAAATCCCACACGCAGAAGTTACAGTAGAGGAGCTGTAGCTGCGCTTTTCATTGCACGGTTCCTAATATTTCATCATCAATTCACTGTCATCCTCGATCCCTCTCGCAGGTGTTCCATTTCTCTTTATTTCCCCCAAACTCGTCGGAGAAGGAGTTGACTTATTTCTCTCTCTCACTTCATGGGAGCTATGAGGGGACTGCGCAGGCACTTCTCTATGGGACTGGTGCTTCTCATGTGCGCACTGATCGGCCGCGGCAGCGAGAGCGCGCCCTCGGTGGCGGCGACGGCGGCTGCTCGGTCCGGTAGGGATGCGCAGGAACACTTACGACGGATGGCGGAGGTCGTGAAACACGTGGAGGAAAGCCGGGGGCAGAACAGCTCGAGGACGGAAGCTCCGTTAACAGCGAGGGCGAGGAGTTCTTCGGCGGAGCAGAGGGATTTACGCAACGTGAAAACAAACACAGGGGACCAGGTTGTCGGTGAGTGACAATTTGACGTGTCGATGCAAATTCAAGGATGTTCCAATGGCGTTACAGATTCTGGAGATTAAAGTGCTGCTGCACCCAAATATGTGGCTCGGGGTACTGAGGGCATGCCGATAGAGCCAAAAATGCAGGTGCAGTTCTAGTCAAGGGAGGGAAAATCTGAGACGTGACACCATGACTGACATGAGAACATATTAAATGATATAGAGGACTCAATAACTTAAACCACACCCCTAACGAGTCCCCCCCCCCCCTTCTTCTTCATCTCTCCCTGAACAGTGCTCTACCCCAGAGATCTCCAAATGAAGGAGAAATTCCTAAAACATTTAACAGGTAAGACTCGATAACAAATATCCAGGTCTTGTGTCAAGTGTGTACAACAAAGCGCAGACTGAAAGGTCATGGAGAGAGGGAGAGAGCATGGTGGATGGCTGAGGCAGTCAGAAATATAAGAGAAGTCAATGATAGCTATAGATCCAAAACAGATGTTCATCTGGTGGAAATGTTCTTTGTGCTTTGCTGTCTTACAGGTCCACTGTACTTCAGTCCCAAGTGCAGGAAGCACATGGACAGATTATACTACCACACCAGAGACTGCATGATACGAGCATGTAAGCTGCAGTTCCTCCACCTTTGAAAGTGGGAGGAAGGACTCGTCCTCCTCCTCCTCCTTCTGCACACAACTGTTGATCTACAAGCATTTTTACTTGCACAGTTCACTTTCAAAATAAAGTGTTTTACTTTTTTTTCTTTTCTTTTTTTTTTTTTAAAAGAGATGAATCCAAAACTTTACATCCCTCCATTCCATTTTCTCTCAGATTTCAAAAGATGCGCGCGACTTCTGACGCGTCTAGCCGGCAGCCCACAGTGTACAGAGGGCTAGCGCGCATACAAGGTAACGTGGTACAGTTCTGCATGTTCCTGTCAGGATGTGCATGGATGCAAATTTCTGGATGGCTGTGTGTTTGTTGTCCTGGAAGTGTGTTACGACACTATTCAGCATTAAAAGTTGGGTGTCAGTGTGTAAATTCATGTGCAACCCCCCCCACCCCACCCCACCCCACCCCACCCCCACAAAAAAAAATGCAGCACAAGTGAAATCGACCGTCATGCAACAGTGGAAAACAGCCCAAATAGTGTACTTCATAGGGCGCTTGTATTTTACACGAGTATGTTTTCTGCTGTCATGCATCCTTAAAGTTCATTTTTTGGATTTTTTTTTGTTTGATTTAGCTCCAGTTTTTTTTTAACAGCCATAAATTCATATGTTGCATTCAATAAATCCCTAATAAACTGTTGAGTTGACAAATTCATGGGACAGAAATGCACAGGGTTGAACTCGTCCTTTAAGATAATGTGATAAACACTGAGTAAGATGGAAAAAAACAAACAGTTTAAATAGTTGTAGAAAAGTGTTACTTCAAATATAATGTCTCCTCCGGTTGTACCGCTCACAAGAATTAGTCTGAATGAGCCAAGTAGTTGTGATGTCACAAATCAAGTCAGTCAGGAACTCAGTTTCAAGTGAGCTGTGAAATTCTGCGCATGCATCGACTTGTGCGATGAAGATCAGACGTTTAACTGAGGGTGAAAGAAAAGAAATGTGACATTCAGTGAAAGTTTTGAGTTGTACATTACACAACAGTAAAGTAGAAAAAAAAGTAGAAGAAGAAGACCGGCTACTGTTTAAGCCTGGATCTAAACCACAGACGAGCGCCGCTCTCAGTGTAAAGATCACGTTTTAGTGTTCAGAGACGGCGGTGATGTGCGTGCTGCATTGATACGCACAGGCCAGAGCCGTGTCACTACAACAGTAACATGTTTCTGGAAAATCAACAGGATTTATTGTTGGTAATATTTCTTGGAACAGAGTTTTTTCTGTTTTTTTTTTTTTTTTTCCTAGAGGGTGGGGGAAAGTTGTTGCCAAGTTGGAGACGGCACTGAATTTCACTTCCTCTTTCTTGCAGGTGGAAGCCAAACACGAGTTATTGAGAACATAAATCTTGAAGAAAGAGTAAGGAGAAGAGAAAAAAAGTGCCTTGGACAGTGTGTGTGTGTGTGTGTGTGTGTGTGTGTGTGTGTGAGAGAGAGAGAGAGAGCGAGAGAGAAGCCCAAAATACTCGGACCAGCCCTGACTGATATCAGGCAGTCTTGTCCTTCGATGAGAAGTCTATCCTATGAAGATGTGGGTCAGTGCCACCCACCCCCCTCACTATTCACCCCCACCCTTCAGCTCAGCTCTGACCTGGGCCTCACTGGCTGGCTGTCACCACCAGGGAGGCAACACAACCGGACCGAGATGGTGAAACGCCGAGTGGACTGTGGGAGAAAAACGCAGCCCATTTAACCGCTGACATCCATCAAAGAAAAGCAAAGAAAAACAAAAGAAAAGGGATGCATATTGTTATGTTGTTCATTTCTCTAGGAAAAGAGCAGAATCCAAATGTGCTATTTTTAGCGCGGGCAAACGTGACTTGTGTCTTTTGGGGTCGAGCCCGTCTCCGCTACTGCACTACCAATGACAAGTTCTCCTCCATCACAGACCCCCGGCAGTCAGTTTCACCCGCTTGTGCTCGACACTGAGAACTAAATTATTGAATCGCACGGACGTTTTGTGGGATGTATTGAAGTTGGATGCGCACCTGTGGACCCTGTTGGAAGTGTAATAGTCTATATTTATATATTTGAATTGTCACAAGATTCCACTGTACATAATGTAGGCCATTTAAACCAAGAGTAAATGTACATACTGTAAAACAATCCATAAGAGGAATCCACCTGTCTACTATAATTTAAAGTGAGTGGCATACAATAAATGGGTTCATATATAACAAAATATATTTAAATAAATTATAAGGTTGGTACAAACATGCATGTGGAATTGTTATTTTGATTGTGATCTGGTTCATTTCATTCATATAATCCCAGAACATGAGTCAGCATTTTTCTACCATTAAGGAGAAGGGGTGGGGGTGGGGTGTGTTTAATACATTTTGCAAATTTTCAATTTTGTATATATAATATATATGTTTATGATTTTGCAGAATTTACGGTATTTCAACTGAGTAAAAATAGCTCCCTCGAGTATTCTTAGGAGCTACTTTCCTCTGAGGGAAGAATCTTTAGGAAACTTTACAGGAGGGATTATCAGATTATCATTTACTTCCTCTGGAGGTTTTGGGTTTCGCCACGTTAAAATATTGCTGGAAATTCAAGAACAGCAGCAAAAAAAAAAAAAAAATTCAGTGTCCCGCTGGTGCAGCGTATGATATCAGATCCTACAAATATGCTCCAGCTGCTACGAAGCGTTCTCACAACTAGTTGTTTTGGAAATTGCATTGGCTTCAGTTACAGGAAAACAATCACGATGTTTGAGGGACCTTTAAAGCAAATTTTACTCATGCCAGAGTAAGTTGTTCGCCATGTCAGTTAACAACCAGCAGTGAGAGTTTCACCCAGATTCTGGATCATGAGATGTTTTTCACAGCAGGTTTTTTGTTGTTTGTTTGATGAGTCATAGTTAGAAAAAGGTGGTATAACTCAATAATGGGCAAACAAAAGCATTTGGTGAGTCCCAGCAGGCAAATACCTGGATCCCGAAAGTGAAGCAATGCAATTAACTTCAGGCATCGTCTAGTTGTGCCCCCCCGCATGTGAGGAAAAAAGACTTCACCCTACGTGACAATTCGCTGTGGAGGTATAACGTTCCTGCACAAGAGTGTAAAATAAAACTTATATATATATATATATATATATATATATATATATACATATAATTTTTTTTTATTTTATAACCAGAAACACAAGCAAAGCTGAACATGCTTTAAACACTTCACTGTAAAAAAAAACAAAAAAACAAAAAATCCTTCCATGCAATATAACGTTCTCTTTAGGATTCTGGTGACAACATGATCTATAGATTACCCAGAGCACTGGAGCAAACAATACATCAACTTTTATTTTGTTTGGAAATCTTCCTTTAAACCGGAATGATAATAAATCACAGAAAACAAGGGGAAGGGAAGAAGAATGTCCTCAAATTCCCTCAAGATTCAAAACCACGAGGAAAACAAGGCAGGAATTCTGCTGAAATGTCACTATTGTTTACATGCCGATGTGAATGCAGAAAGCGTTTAGCTGCACGTTTGACAAAGGATGCAACACTGTTGCCGAGGGCGACCAGTCCACATGCTTGTTCTGTGTCGTTACCTGGCATTGAGATATATTCCAGTTATGGCTGATTAGTTTAGACTGGACCAAAATGTGAAAAGAACTGCCATTTTAGTAAGGAGATTAATAAAAGAAAACATATCACAATTCCAAATTTTTATAAATTGATCGAGTCAAAAACTCCTCACACGAAGCTTGACAAACAGACGCCGCCCTCGTTTGAAATAACTGGAAACCCTTCAGTTACCATTTGCTTCATCTGACCTTTGGCTACACCCGACTGTAATCACTCACAGGCTTTTGACCACAACTAAAGTATGTGAGAAAACGGACCTTCCATCTATCCATCCATCCATCCATCCATCCATCGTCTACCGCTTTTCCTGTTAAGGGTCCCGGGGGGGGGGGGTGGAGCCTATCCCAGCAGCCTTCAGGTGAGAGGCGGGTTTCACCCTGGACAGGTCACCAGTCCATCACAGGACCAACACATAGAGACAGACAACCATTCACACTCACAGTCACACCTACGGTCAATTTAGAGTATCAATCAGCCTCGTCCTCTCTTGATGTCTTTGGACTGTGGGAGGAAGCTGGAGTACCAGAGAGAACCCACGCAAACACAGGGAGAACATGGAGACTCACACAGAAAGATCATGTGCTCACCGCGCCACCGCAAACGGACCAAAAAATTACTATGAATTTTAATTTACACGGCCAAAGTCGAGTTCACCCGAATGGGAGGAGGAACCACCATCGTGTGGCGAAGAGCGGTTAGTACAGAGGAGGAAATTAGAGACCGTTTTGAATATTTCAAAGAATAAATCTGATATTAGGTAGAATTTTACATTCCTGTATGCTAATAAGTTTAACATGAGCTGCTGACTACCAAAGTAAATGTCCAAAAGATGTTCAAAATACCCAGGAAGATTAACATCTAGCCTAGAAATGGCTTTGATCCCGACATTTGACCTTTGTAACCTTGAAATCTTTGAAATATCTTGTCACATTTTTATTATAATAATAACCATGAGTCTGTAAAACAACCACAGAACAAGCTTTCAAGAGTATTTTTGATTTATTTCCACGCAGGCGTGTTTGAAATGCACACAATGTGTTTTGAATAACATTTACAACACTGACCGTGCTCTGGTAGGTTCAGTGACATTGACCAGACATTTTAGAACGCTTACGATACTCTGTGTTAGACGGCTGACGAATATTTTGGATGGACTACTCGTGTTCGTCAAGTAGGTCGAGATCAGGTGGAATTCTTATCCAGAAAAGCGTTGCAGCAGCGTAGACACTGTTGATACACCTTTTCAAAGTCTTCGTCACTTCCCTGAAATTTAAATTTAAAAAAAAAAAAAGAGAAAAGAAAGAGAAGTTAAAATATGTTTCAACTGGTGACAGAGAAATCCAAAAAAACAACAACTTGAAATTATTAAAAACATCTGTTTTGTTTTTTTTCCCCCCCCTTCAAACCACTAACAGAGAATTTAAATAAACTGCTGATACAGCTTTAGATATATCAAGGGCCAATTTTTTTTGATGTGGTTTTGAAATAAAATAATAAATGAAATGTATTTACTATTCGACCGTTCAAATATTTTTGAATAATTATTGAGTTGCCCTGAAGAAAACAGATTCCACATGCCAACTGGCTTCAATTGTACGCTGATGCAAACGTCGCCAAAAAATTTTGTCATAATTCTGCTCTTGAGAGTGGAGCCTGTTCCGCCCCCCAATATTTATTACGTTGCCAAAAATATTAATTCGGTGATCAATATAACGGGAATTTAATTTGCCCCAAAAGGGAAATGAGATAATGAGTTGAAATTATTGAAAATAATAGCAGTTGCAAGCCAGTAATCATCTTGAGAGGCGTTCAAACAAACAAATGTTCCTATCAGCAATTTTATTAGCCCGTGTAAATAAAACAATCGTGTCCGTGACGGATTAATCATGAATATATTCCTTCAATGAATCTATTAAGCCGACAGACTCTGAAAAATGTCTCCAACGGTTTCCCAGAGCTGAAATTGTGCACAAAGAGTTTGTAAAACCCAAAATACTCAGAAGGGTTTTTTGTTTTTAGTTTTTTAAATCAGGGGCTTTGTGCAAGTTGAATTCAAGCACTTTTCAAGCACTCCCGAGGTGTATTGTCAAGCTTTTCCAGGACCTCACAGCTACCATAAAGGACATTACGTCACCTACCACTCATTATTTCATCATATGGTGGAGATGGAGCACGTTTTTACTGATAATTCCAATAAGTTCTCATAAATAGAGCAGCGTCACAACAGAGCGATTTATGATCAGCGATGCAGCAACAGACGTTCTTCAAACCAGAAAAAAAACACAACATTACTTTCAAGCATTTCCAAGGATTTACAGCGACCTATCGGACAACAAAATACAGGTTGTTTTTTTTAATTTATTTTTTTATTAATTTTAAATTTTATTATTTTTTTGATGAATTTTAAATGATCAATATAGCTTCCCTGTAATTTCAGCTCTGAGCAAAGTACAGCAGCCATGTAAAAAGTGCCGCAGATACGTCGAGGCTCCTACTATCGTTTTTAGAAAAAAAAAAAAACAACCCAAAAGACAAAAAGCTATTGTGATGTGTGCCTTAGCAAGAACGAACGGCTCGATATATTCATCCAAATCCTCTTTATTTATTCCGACAGATTGGTAGTGCGCGCCAGGCTCCTGTTGGCTCTGTTGAAAAACTCTCCGACATGATTCTTTCAAAACTCATGTTGACTGCTGGGAGCTTTTTTTTTTTTACTTTATTTAAGTTTTGTCCAGCTCCGCTTTGGGCTCAGAAAGCAACAGGGAGACGCCAAAAAAAAAAACAACAAAAAAAAAGACTGAAAAGTCGACGGCATCGCTGAAAATTCCATGTTTTATCCTGGGATCTTGAGCTTCAGTGACACAAACGCAGCAGCAGTAGAACTACAATGTAATTCCACATCAAGAAGCACCCAGGAAATGATAACCTGAAGCACGTCAACTTAGTATTCTGAGCACCTTCATAATGTTGACAACTAATCAAAAATTGTATTTTATTTTGTTTGAAGAGCAGCTTAGGGAAGAATTATTTGGAAGAACTTTAAACTGCCGGGGGATGAAAACAAGACAAATGGAGATGGACTTCTTTTTATTTTTCAGTGGCACGGTCAGTTTGATGATCGCTCTCCAAGTGTTACATTGTTTGGTGAGTTGACGTGATGTAAGTTGACTACGTAACACGCCTCATGCTGACGACACTGAACCTGATGTCACATGACCAGGACAGCATGAACTGTCTATGTATGAAAGGGACGTGACGGATTAAATTCAAACCACATGAAGTGTCTTCATGTCAGTGTTGGACGGCCCACGAAAAATGCTTTTCCTTTAATTTGTCATCCGTTTCTGGGTCACTTTTACCGTTTTGCAGCTCCGCTACTGTCCAGGCTGCGATCAATCCACCTTTACACTGATAAGACCAAACAAAAAAAATAAAAAGCACCTGTGTACTTACATAATAGGGGTCCTTGATGATCAGCTCATTCTCAGGGTCATATGAGCCTAGGAGCTCAATCTTTGCTGTGTGGTTTTTCACAGAGTTTGCTTTCTTTTGCAAGTCGCTGTGAGAGGTCGAGAGAGAGAGAGAGATAAAGAGACAACGTCTGACTTGAGTACAGGTTTATTTCTAAGGTGCTGAGGAGCACCCTCCATCTTATCCTATACGTCGTGTTGCTATCATGCTGCAAACAGAGCTAATAACAGGCTGAATTAACAACACCTCATATGGACATCCACTTACACATGATTAACCTTTTCTGAGAGCGGCGTGGTAAAACAACATCATACGCTTGATTCTGGCAGATAAATGGTTCAAAATACCGGCTCAAACTGAAATGATACTACATGATTATTAAAAGTTGTTTTTAAAAAGGAAATAAATACAATTCCCTTCTGTGCAGGACAATGCCTCATTTTCTCAGTCTGGTCAGCTTCACACAGAAAATAAAACATGTGGGTGAGGCAGGCGGGGCGGGGCAGCGGAAGGGGGGCAGCCCAGAGAGCCAAGACGAGGCATCCAAAGAACTCAGTAAGCTGCTTACAGATCAGATCTGCCATGGGCATGTGATCTCAAAAATGATCCTTAAACGTTCAAAGTAGCAAAAAATATCCCTCCCCCTGACCTTTGGAAGGAGCTTAAGAGAGGATATTGCTCATTAAAGGGAGACATTCACCTCCACGTTAGTTATAACTCAACGTTACTGTGAATTTCATGCGCTTGTGAAAGAGTAGCGCCGATGACTCGCCAGAGAGAGAGAAAGAGAGAGAGAGAGAGAGAAATTGGGAGAGAGGGAGCGAGAGTGTTGGCTGCACAACCTGGTTTGACCTTCTTTTGATCCCAGGCAATGATTAATAAGTAGGACAGGACCTTAACACAAGCCATCAGTGCCTTCAGCGGCTGATCCACATTCCCATTACTACTGTGGGCTGACATACCTCAGGTTGCTATTATCCATGCAGAGAATAAACTCGAAGTTCATGAAATCCTCCTTGGTCACCTGAAAGTGAAGGAGAAACGGGTCAAAACAAGTAGTGTGTTTGGATACTTGCGGTCTTTCATTCTGGTCCTAGAACCAATCAGTAGTTTTTAGGGTTAATTTTTCCTATATATAAAAAAGAAAACACAACTGTGTGATTTAATACATTAAATGTATTACTGAGGAAATACGGTTAGGCTTTTATTCTGAAGGTATCCCAGGAAGGGTTTGCAGCAACTGGTCATTTGTGATCGTCATTTTCATATTTTTCTATAAATGCCACAAAAACTATCAGTACGTGACAGGTGCGCATTGCTGGTGTCTCGAGGAAACACAGTGGCAAGTTGAAATCTGGGGTCTGACGTCAGCTGTAACAGACTGAGAGGACAGTCAGGACATTGCCAGGGTACCTTTGACGCTCTGCGACATCTGGGTGTCAAAGATCACAGAGAGACCAAAGACAATACCCTGAGATCAAAGTAAGACCTCAAAGATCAAAATCAGATCAGTTATGGCTATTTTGTGACTGCACACAACCCATCAACAGCAGGCATTTAAAAACACGCAAAGCAATTATGGAAGAAGAAGGTGCAGCCACAGCGAGCAGATCCGCAGCTGCCAGCGACTTCTGATGTGTGGAAATGACTTGTGCTGTGCACAGCATGAAATCAGTTTGCGGTTACAGCTATTGTTGACAGTCTTCAACACTCAGTAAGTAATTTTGAGTTCATTCAAGCAGTAAACTGGGTATTGTTTCCCGCAGTCAAAACAATCCCACTAAATATAACTTAATGAGTGTGTTGTAATGCTATAAAGTCACGTATGAGCTCAGCGGCTGGCAAGAAATATCCATAAATTTTGTCTCCACTGTGCAGCAAAATGGCACGTGATTAATGAGAAAAATATGCTTTGCGGCAGGAAAAAAAAAAAGCTGTACTACAGAGGGGGAGGTAAGAGAATACGTTGCCATTGACCGGTGCCCAAATGAGTTGCACTATTACCTTGAGTAGAATTTCAGAAAGGAGTCCAAACAGTGTTGCAGACAATGAGCCCAGAACAGAACAAAACCCAGGTAGAGTTGTTGTTTTTAGACGTCCGAATGGAGGAATGATACACGATCTGCTTCTCATGCAAAAGCAAAAACGGTAATTGCTCTGCTGTTGCGTTTCCGTCAAACACTCACTTACAATTCACTCTGCACGGGAATCTAAGGGATTACAGTCAGTACGTGATCTCCGGCACTTGAAGGAAACCGTGTAGTCTAAGCAGAACATCTGGGGGCAAGTGGAGCATGGTGCTGAGCAAAGTGTTGACCGTGCTGGGTGATGATTTCATGGAACGGGGCAATAAAAAACAGAAGAGTTTTGAGAGATTTTTCAAAGTTTACTTCTAGGAATGCCGGGGAGGAGGCAGCAGCGGGAGAGAAGAAAGACAGGAAAGCATGTATAAAACTCCTGCACTGATCCAGATGTTCACGTACATTCGATCATGGAGACAGCTTCACACATTTGGCAGAAGACTTACAGTAAGAGATGTTTATGGCCTATATCTCTGTTTACACTCGCCTCTGGTTTATTACTTATACACAGGTAAAATGTATTGGGGTTTAATACCGGCGCTGTAATCGATCCTTCCGTCATAAAAGTTACAGTGTTCATGTTTTATTTAGACTGTTTTAAAGATGTGTTGATGCAACTTTATGGCCATTCTGGAGGCCGGGGTTCATGGTGCTGTTGATTTATGGTGTTAAACTGATAGGCGTCTCAAATATGTAGCATAGTATGGCACAGCGGTAAAGAGTACTCACTCGCTGATGTCAACGGAGTACACCAGAAACACCTTTTCATCAGTTAAACAGCACCACAAAAAAAAAACACAAAAAAAAAAACACGCAAAAAATAACTCTTCTTTATCACTGCTGCTCTTCAGGCTGGTGTCTTAGCCTGAATTACTTTTTAACCTAATAAATAAGTACCGAGCGTGTTTTCCAAGAATGTCTGGTTATAATCTACGATGCCTGATCGCTGACGGTGAGGGTGTTCAAACGTTCCTCTCATGCAGGGTGTGTTCATCTGAGGTGGATCCCACCGCTCAACAACCTTTCATTCTCACATTTAAAACAGACGTCATGCCAGATTTTTGAAAAGAAAAAAACAAAACAAGAAGAAGCCTCCTGCTCATCTGTCCGATTTCAGTAAAAACGCAAGAAAACTCTGTATGTATGCAACTGGATTGTCTCGTCAACGGCTCATCCGAACGACGTCAAACTTGGTGTGTGCTTCACTGGCGCCGACTTTGAGGCTCTGAATTCTAATGGTCTTGGGTCTCACAGATACATAATGATAGACTTTACAAATTATTTACATTAAGGGTGTCCTGATCAAGTTTTCTGTCCATAATCCAAATAATTATATACGGAGTATCTGGTGTAATCTAGTCTTCTTTCTGGGGTTGGGTGCTATTCACATTTCAACCAATGTCAACGTCACCGCCTGGAACCCAACAGGAATTTATTATGGTACTTTATCCATCCATCCATCCATCCATCCATTTTCTTCCGCTTGTCCTGTTAAGGATTGCGGGGGGGGGGGGGGGGGGGGGCGAGAGGCGGGGTTCACCCTGGACAGGCACAGGGAGAACATGCAGACTCCACACAGAAAGATCCCATGGTCGAGCCGGCACTCAAACCTAGAACCTTCTTGCTGTGAGGCGACAGTGCTGACCACTGCACCACCATACTTTATTTTCTCCTTAAAAAAAATTTGAATTTTAGTTGTCAAATACAAAGTGGAGACTTACAGGCGTTCCTAGTCAAACAGGATACGCTCTTCCCAGCAGGTGTTTGTTCAGGGTGCCGTTGCCAAATTCACACTTAACATTACAAATATTGCAAAGTGTTGTCCGGCCCACTTGAGACCACTCAAGTTCACCAGAGCCTCGACTGTGTGTAGGACATGAACACTCAAGATCTAGAAACGCGCACGTAGACAGTGACCGGGTTCCACGGAGCTGAGGGGCTCCAGAGTTTCGTAGGGAGGAGAGGACAAGGCAGGAATAATATTCTCCAACAATGGATGGCAGTGAGCCGTGCGATCTCATCTCCCACCCAAAAGAAAGGCCGTAAACGATAATTAAGGTTTTGGCAACTGAAAAAAAGAAAGAAAAGAAACAGCAATGAGATGTATTGACTGCAGTATTGCATCAAACACGGTTCTATTTATCAAAGCCTCATCTTGTGACATAAATCACATCGTCTCCACTGGGAGCCCCCACCCTGAAGGCTCCCAAAACAGCCTTAACTGACACACTGTCACGGGTGTGTTTGATGGGACGCACATCCACATCACTGCATCGTCACAAAATAAAAATGTCTTTGGGTCATTTCTGCCCCGTTAAAATAAAAATAAATTAGCAGCACGGTTAATTAGGGAATCAACTTCTTTTGATCAACCAATCACGTCTTGTAAATGGCAGAAAACGAGGTTTTGTCCCTTCCTTGCTCAGAAAATCTTCCTGAATCCCTCTCAGCTAAACATTCCCTGTAAGACGCTTAACTTAGGAAGGAGCTTTCTGAAAATCTTGACAAAAGTGAGTCCTGATTTTTGATTTCTTAGTCCAGCTTCAAAACGATTAAAAGAAATTTTAGCGGGAGGATGCGTCACAGAGTGTAGGTGAGTTAACCATACCTCCTTTAAAAAAAAGGAACTATGGTTTACCAAATAGTGTAAGTTGTTTTCCATTTTTTCATCAAATTACTCATTTTAAAAGGTGATCCGCACCACCTAAACTTAGAGGATCTACTCTGAATCATAGCTCTTTGACATATTTGGATTAATTTTTCTGTGTATTTCACCGAACAGAGTTCACTCACATTATAGTGAACTCAGAAAACATCTCATATTTGTCAGTTTTCAGCTCTTTCAGCAACAGTGGTGGTGGGAAAGGTGTACGGCTCTGTTCTTCATCAGAACCAAAACAATGCCAAGTAAAATTGGTGTTTAGGGAAGAGGGATGAAGGTATTTTGGCTTTAAGTGATGCTCATTCCTGAAATGTTGATTCAACGATAACATATTGATGAGCATGGAGTCAAAAACCAACTCCCTCAGAACTAATTTCTAGCTGATGATTTCCGATAAAAAAAAGCATGAAACACTCCACATAATTTGTAATGGATCGTTCTGGAGAATGTTTGTTTGTGTGGAGTACGGCGGTCTCCGCTTAGCCCGTCTGCTGGGACGTGGGAAGCAGAGGTTCAGCGAAGGCCATGGAGTTAGTAAAAAATAATAATAATTGGGAGAAGCTGAGGAAAAAACAAGAGGCTGCGAGCAGAAGCAAGTGATAGTTGAAAAGGGGTAATAAAGGAAAAGAGGAAAAGAGCGAGAGCATGTCAAAGCTCATTGTGTGGGCTGGGTTTAAGCCAAGGATTGAGCTCCTTGCTTTGAGGAGATTAGACCAGGGTCTGACCGAACAGAGCAGAGAGACAAACCAACAAAACAGGAGATCTTAAGCTCAGGGTGAAACCCCAAGTTGTTTCCCCTCTCGGGAGGGAAGAAGTGTTTTAAGGCCACAGGAGAGTTAAGAGCAGAACTGAGCCAGCACAGCAGAAGGTCTGCAGGCCCTACATGGACAAACATCTTGGACTAATTTTAGACTTGTTTGAGGAGTTTCCACGAATGTCGATAGGTGACAGAATTGCTTGATTAAAATAATAAAATTTCTAACACGTATACCACAGAGCTGTTCCCTATGACGGCGGAGGGCTAGGACGCTGTGGGGGGCATCTACAAGGAAAAAAGCTATGCATCCAAATGTTGTTACACTTTTTACTAAAAAAACATCAGGAAGTAGTTTTCCCCCATTACACTCCACAAGAAAAATAAATAAAACAAATATACTCACTGATAAAGTCAACACAAGGTCCTGAAGTAACCCTTCATATTTTTGTGAATGAATGCGTGATGCGCAATAGAAATATGGTACTGGTTGAATAAGAATTCTCGTGAAAGAATATGAACTGTGATGCATTCATCCTCAAACACAAGCACTAACCCGCTGTGTGGGTAGGATTTTGAATGTTTCCATGACAACACCTGTTTTTTCCTCCCTTTTTTCTTTTTATATATTTTGCTTTAATCACTGTTATTACACACTGGCCTCCCGCTAGACAACAATCACCTTTGTCACTCTTGCTTTTTTTCCTTGATGTGCCTTTCAAACGACCTTGCTGTTTCAGTTGCATCAGGAAAAAGTCACATTTTTGAATCACACAGCAGCGGGATTTCCCTTCCGAGGACCGAAAGGTGCAACCTTACATGTTTCCTAAAGTCAAAGAGAGGCTGACGGATCGGATTTTAAGAACGCAAATTTCTAAGAGTTAGTATGAGGCCGCAGGATCCGCCACAAACTAAATTCCCATGTTTCTATTGTTCGTATAGATTATGGAGCTGTCACACAACATTCAGTGTCTACATTACATTCAGTCCCATGTTTGTGTGCCTCTAAGGAATTGAGAGCATGACTTCTTGATTAAATGTTCAGATGCTGTCATGTTAACCCCCCCCCCCCCCCCCCCCCATCCCCCATCATCTCCACTTGAGTGCAGATTTTCTTCTGCTTCTGCTCAAAACTGTCCGTCTGCACTCACGGTAGCTTGATTTCCTTGAGTTTGAGATTGTCTCTTTACATTCTTCCTTCTTCTCTTTCTTTGTGCTCTGGAAAGATTGGTTTGATTTTGCAACAGCCCTACGGAAATTCCCCAACAAATACAATGCCAAATACAGTTTTGACATATGACAGTGAAGAAAGAAAGAAACAAGAAGGTTTTGGTGCTTCAGTATGACAGTATAAGTATGCTCACATAAGTGGTTGGTGATGGTTTGTTGGGGTCTTGCTACTTATGTTACACTCTCGCAAACAAACAGCGATGTGGTGAGATGAGCTACAGGACATCTGCTTGTACCTGTCGGGCCCTGTGGCTCGTTTCAATGCCATGCTTCTGTAGGCAGGCCAGCCCGCGGCCATCTGGCGCACTCCCTACATTCCAGTCAGATGTGGCACCACTGTCTATGACCCACTGCAACAACAGAAAAAAAAAGGGGGCGCTAGCTACTTCGAAGACAGATGTAAGGAGGGGAGTCGTACCTGCCTGGCCACATGCCTCATGGGCACGTGATGTTTCGTCATGCAGGCTTGACCGCGATGGTCGGGAGGGTTTCCTATCTCATAGGTGGAGGTGGCAGCACTGTCTATCCTCCACTGGGCAAAGCATGACAAACAACACAGCAGATATGATTCAGCCTCTTCCACAAAGAGATGTGGGAGGTGACGCAGCATTAGTAATCACATAGTCTTGTGGTTACAGTTAGAGGAAATGCTCTTAAGTTGGAAAACATTTCGAATGAAACACTTCCTGCACTCAATCAGGCGTGGTCAACCGAATTTTTACACATTCTGATGTTACACATTAAACAATTTTGCAGCATTTAGGTTATTTTATTTGTCTGTTTTAAAGATTCTCTAGATACTTTGGGGTTTATTTCTTGTCAGACATCAAATCACTTCTCATTGCTTTGTAGTAAATATTTTATAACTGACATTAAGATGAGTGAAAAATAAACATTTTGAAAATTCACTCTCAATTATCACAAAACAATGGGGAGTTGTTGTTGTTTTTTTATCTGTCATCAAAAGCCATCTTAATACAACCACTGGAAAACATTACAAACATTTCAAACATTTTTAACGCATCTGCAAATATTCATCTGTCATCGATTACAAAGAAAAAACAGGACAGCCCCAATCATGAAACCTTTACCAGACTACCCACTATGAAACCACTAAAAGAACACCATAGCAGACACAGTACATAATCAATAATGAACAGAGTCTGCACTGGTCCATGCTGTGCTCTGATGCAATAGTCGATTGTAACTAACATTTAGCAGAACTGCTATGAAACTACCCCATTCAACAGTGGATTTGACTCGATAGCATGTGACCCATGTAAAATTTTCAATTAAATTTTAGTAAAATGTTTCTTGTTTAGAAATTTAAAAAAAAAAAATTCAATGAGTGGAAAATCTTTCTTTAAACTATGACAGCATTTACCTTATCCACCACACCCGCATCTGTAGCCATCTTCTTGAAGACAGCTTCAGCAATGGGGGATCTGCAAATGTTCCCTGTTAAAACGGTAAGTTACATTTTAACATGCTGTTTTTCCAACAAACAAAAAGAAGAGTCACCACATCAGACTACACACACAAACGAGTTTTTTGTTTGTTTGGGGTTTTTTTTAACCTTTTTTATTTAAAATCTAACGTTCGGTACACAACGGTAGTAAACTTGTCATGTGTCGTTACATGTGATGATGCAAAATTACCGAGCAACAAGACCGGTAATACATGCCGGTATGACGACGATCAAATAGCGGGAAACACTCCTTTTCAAAAGTGAAACCAAGTGACAATTCATAAGAAAAAGTAATGCCCAAAACAAACGAAACGTGTATATCAGCAGCACCTTGTCTTACATCTTTTCCCAAAGCGACATTTATAAATTAACTTTAATTACGGTCACTTTGCGGACTTTGAACTACGAGGAAATAAACGGTTTCATTTCCGTGTTCATGTTCCCGCTTGCTTCTATAAACCAATTTTGAGTGTTCCTCCAAAAAGAAGTACCATGCATAATCAAATACATCACGTTAAACGGACAGTGATATAAGGTTGCTATAACTATTTTTAACTTCCTCTGACAGCACCGTATTAATTCATTCGAGTGACATCATTAACCTAAACCACCTTGGCATCCCTTCTGAAATGCAAAACAATGCCAGAATAAATTACTACGGAACAAAACATTTCTATACTAACAGTACGTGTCACTGCATGTGTAGTAATTTGCGAATAATAACCAAAATTGAGGTTCTTACCCAAGCAGACAAACAAAACCGACTTAGTGCTTGGGGCCGCCATATTGCTGTGAAAGGTCCTGAATGACGAAGGAAGGTGTGGCGTCCAACTCACGCCTGATGCGAAGACATGATGAAATTCGTTTTTGCTTCCTCTTGTATCAGGTTACGTCGGACGTAGACGGCCTGATGTAACGCATGATTATTAATACAATGATTATTTTTACGACTAAAATCTCACTTTCAAATCAAAAGAATGTCTTTTTTTCCCAAAGATTTGACTATTGAGGTTTGAATATTACATAATTCATATATATATTTATATTAAAATGGAAGGCTGTGGTCTCAAGTTGATAGGTAGTTGACCCGCGTAATGTTTTATTTTGTACTTTTTTGTCAAGTATTCATTCAGTTGGTACTACTTTACTGTTAATTCCTGTATTTGCACGCCTGTATGTTGACAGGATTTAACGACACTCATTTCTTTGTATGCTGATCATATTTTTGCCTTATATTCCATCATGAAATGGAACTCTTTCCATTAGCAATGTAAAACAAATCAGTAAAACAATGAGTCTGTCGTAACACAGTCAGGGGTTTAATCAGCACATCAAGTACTTTCATTTGTATTCATCAAAGTATATTTCACTGACAATATGTGAATTCTTGGGTTTGTCCTTTTAGTTGTGCAAGGTAGACAACTATACTGTCCTTGAATAATCAGTGTTAATGGGTTAGGGTTATGGTTATAAACATGTAAGTGTGGATTATAAGCGTTTTAGCAACTGTCCTCATGTAGCTGCTCTCTCATTCTCCTCTACTATGTAAATCAACACCTAGAAGCAGAGGGGGCCCTGTGTAACAACCTCGGCTGCTTCAGATGTGCAAGGAGAAGGGACAAAGTCTAAAGGGATGAACACCTAAACATTCTTTGAAGTATAAATCTAACTGTGACACCGACACCCTCTGACTTAAGGCCATAAGTCTTGCTGAAAGGGTTGACTTCTCATTCAGCATCAGTTCTTTGATCTATAAAGAAGATACTGGAAGTTCAACCTGCACCCATCAACACGACAGACCGACACGAATGCCACAGCTGGTATAGGAGTGAGCTGTACCTTCAGTTGTCTTCCCCGATTGTAAATAATGTCCATCCATCCATGCCCCCCCCCCGTGACCCTTAACAGGATAAGCAGTAGAAAATGGATGGATGGATGGATTAAATGGTAAACATAACAACTACTGATCAACCTTAATTCACAGGTTAAACCACACCCACTTCTGGTTTGAACCCCAAACCTCTTCTTGTTTAAGCCCCAGCCCTCTTCTTGTCTAAACCCCAACCCCCTTCTTGTCTAAACCCCATCTCCTCTGAGCACTGATATATTGATACGGCGCACAGTGATCCTGATTTTCCACTCAAGTCCAAAGAGGAGTGATCTCTGCTAACCAGTCAACTCTGTCTGTCATCTTGACTGTCATCACAGGCCTCAGTCGTTGTTACGCGAGTGATGTCACAGATTTGGGCAGAATCCTGACTCTTACCTGTATGTCTTACATCCTGTCATCTCAGAACAAAGACTACAAATACGAGTAATGAATGGCTCGTGCTACAGTTGGTACATCAGCAAGCAAATCTGACACAGCCTGTGGCATCTTTAGAAAATGGAAAACATATGGAAAACATATGGGACTGGTTCTTTGTGTTGGATGCTTAGTATTGTCTTATTTTTAGGGAACAATATGGATATCAGAAATAATATGGTGCTAACGTTCTCGTAGTATGGTTAAGGGTCACGGGGGGGGGGGGGGGGCTGGCCAGTCCATCACAGGGCCAACACATAGAGACAGACAACCATTCACACTCACAGTCACACCTACAGTCAATTTAGAGTATCAATCAGCCTCGTCCCCTCTTGATGTCTTTGGACTGTGGGAGGAAGCTGGAGTACCAGAGAGAACCCACACAGGAACAGGGAGAACATGGAGACTCCACACAGAAAGATCCCGTGCTGAGTCGGGGCTTGAACCCGGAACCTTCTTGCTGTGAGACAACAGTGCTAACCAGTGCACCAGCATGCTGCCTGTAAATAATGTCATTTTAGTTATTCAAACCAGAATAATAATGATATCCGAGACCTGGTGCTGTGCAGTTTTAGTTTTTATCATTCTGGTGTTCATCAGGGGATAATCCACAACACCCAGCTGCTCTGGATTTCAAACATAACACCAAATAACGATAACATGCAAAATTCCCTGAGATTTGTGAGAACTGTGATACTCAGATTGAAAAAATATGATGACGTGTCCATGGCTTGACCACATGTAATGAATCTGATAAAAGGAACCACCAGTAATAGAGCGTGAATAGATCAAACATTCAACAGTTCTGGAAAAACACATGGAAGAAATTATCATGCAACAAGTGACATGACTGCACAAACAGCTGCACTGTCTGCTTCCTGTCACTAAGTAACCCTCACTCCCAGGTGTATTTTGCCTGGTTTCACTGCCACGCAAGTGCCACTGGGGTCTGTTCTTTATCAGAGTCAATAAGGAGGAGAAGATAGGCAGTCTGAGCAGGGGGTGAGAAGAATACGAAGTCTGCAAGGTGACTGGTTGGGCTGGTTCACCAGAGGTACTGCGCCGCAACATGTACTCAGTAAAACAGTGATTAGCCAACTGTGTTTGTCTCTTTTGACAATTTTTTTAATTGTATGGAAAACATTTAAGCCCGTGCTTCAGTTCAAGGAAGTACCAAATAGTATTTGTGTAATCTTTGTTGAAGAAAGTACGCAGCTGCATGCCTCTGTCCGGGTGTCTTCCTGTAAATAAACTGTACTAAAATGTGTTGAAGTTTTTCTTAAAATTGTTTTCAGTATCAATATATGATTCTATGTCTTTCACAGGTGTTTTTTTTTGTCTCAGCTGGACATGTCAAAACATGGTATCTATCTCTATATCCTGCAGCTACCGTGAAATAAATTATTATCTGTGGTGGATGTTTACATTGGACATTGTATGAGAGTGGAGCAGACATGAGGTCAATGTGACCTTGACCTTTGACTGCTAAAACCTTTCAGTTCGTCCTTCCAGTCAAGTTATGCCAGATTTGAATGAATCGCCTCAAGGTGATCCCGAGGAATAACATCCACCTTGTTCTTACATAAAATATGCAATATTTAACCCTTACTTTGGACTTACAGACAGGAAGCAAAGCCTGAAGGGTGTCAGTAACTCCTTTGCTCATGTTGTAAAGCATTAGAAGTTGCAAGAGGTACACAATAGATGTAAAGAGCAGGGAATTACTAAGAGTCACCAGGCTTTACTTCCACTCTGTACGATTAAACTGAGGGACAGAAACGATCCTGATGTGTGTAAAAAAAAAAAAGAAGAAAAGAGCACCGAATGAATGAAGCTCAACAGTTCGACAGAAAAGAAAAGGTGAAATTGACATGCAGAAAAAAAAAAAAACCTCTTCAACCCTGGACCTTGACTTCACTCGTCTCCCTCCATTGCAGGGGTGTTCAGACATGGGAAAAGAAACGAGCAAAGAAGTAGTTAATTGTCTTTCCTCCACGCAGCCAACTATAGAACCTCTCAAGCTGATGTGTCATTTATTCCTTGAAACATTCATGGGGAACATGTTTTTTCTGTCTCTTTACTCAATCTGTCATCGTAATGTTAGATACCAAATCTGATCTTGAACATGCAAATATTACATTCCACAGGGAACATGGGAGTGGAAGTCATGAGTAGAAGCAGCCAGCCTTTTGTTTTCTATGAGCATACTAACTGAAGCAGCTTTATAGCAGGGTTTTTATGGCTGGCTTAACTGTTGTGAGAGCATGAAATCTTGATATCCAAATATACTGAGAAAACAGTACTTGAAAGTATCATTTTGGAGTGAAACACACTGGAATCAGCATGAGGTGAATGTCCTTCATTTGCTTGATCATATCAAAACACACGAAATCGGAGAAAACAAAAAAAACAGCATGTCCTTCGTCAAGTTGTTGCACGTATCTCTACAAAGGAAGGAATCCCCGTATGTGTTGGTTTTACAATCGAATGTTCATCTCATCTACAGTAAACTTCAGAGTTGGAAAAGAGTATTACTGAGGGTCGATGACATCATAGAGTAATTCTCAGATTAAATTCTTTTTTTTTTCATTTGGGCTCAATCCCTCACAAAAACTTGTGGAAAAAAAAGATGAAAAAGTAAGTAAATGGGACAATTAGTCTCACTTTCGTCGCAGTGGCAGTAGAAGTAGTTTTGAAAGTTTAGTTTTAGTAAACGAAACACAAAGCTGGTAATGAAATGTACAGAACTTTTTCAAGGAAATCGTTTTTCCTGGATACACGATAAGATTTTATTGACTGGGTCAGTATCAGCTGTTAAACAGAAATCATTCATTTCTGAACAGAAAGTAATTGAACAGGCTCTGCAATAGCACAACGCATGCACACACAAAAATTCAAAATGCAGAACCGACTATAGAAACATGGCATCAATTACCTTGCCACTCCATCAACTGAAACACTTTATGATGCATTTCTGCACATGTTAACACAAGACATTTTTCAGGCAATTACTTTTGTCTTTTGTCTTTGTATTGTATTGCAAAAGAGAGAAAAAATAACCCCAAGCTGCTGTGTGGTTGGATAGAAGACTAACAGGGTAAAGAACTAAGCTGACGAACTGAAAACTGAGCCCTTAAAGAGGTAAAAGTGGATACAGGCAATTCATGCAGGCTGTATTCAGCCTGCATAGTTTAGGTTTTATGTGGCCCATAGAAAAATAGCAAAACAACGAAAACACACGTCAGGAGTCGTGGAGATGACAGTAATGGAACACCTTCCTTGACGTTTTCTTCCTTAAGTAGTTGAGACCAGTTAAATCTGCTTTCCCGCTTCATAGATATTATTCAATATAGGCTCCAAGATATCGCTTGTATTTCATATTTTAAAACAGTGCTGTGGCCGGCACGGTTCAACTTTGCTTTCTTTGAGGCATTTTGCCCTTCTTCTGTTTTCCACTGTGGCAATCCACAGAAAGAGAAGAACAGGAAGTTCCTGTCAGTCAGAGAAATGATGGCCTTGACGCTGTCGACTATCATATTGTTGATTTTAAAAGTCATCGCTCAGCAGTTTGAATTATTTGAATTGAATTTTGGGTTGTTGTTTTTTAAAAAAAAATTGCTTTAAGACTTTCATTCGAACAGCCTCCGATTCCCTACATTGTGAAAGGATACTCTAAATCAAAAGGCGACTGGCTTCACCGCTGCTGTCAAATAAAAAGGTACTATTGCATTGTTACTTAGCCCTTTCATAGAACCACTGGGTTTCTCCAAGTTAAATTTAAATTCTTAAGACCTTTTTCATCCAACTTAAAATGAAATGTTATTTCAAATTCATAAACTGCATTAGGGACAGTATGATTTCATCAATATTGCTCACAGTTGCTGTGGTGTCTTTCTATGCTGTGTTATTTAAATTGTCGTGTGTGCAAAACTCTGCAATTGGCACCCAATGCTAGTGCTGTGACACACACATCATATTTTCACTCTCCAGTCCAAAGCCATATGTCCCATCAGAACCAGTTGAAAAGATTTTCCTCACAAACAGCATCAGGCTTCATGTTCATTGCCTGGAATTTTCTCTGCACTTGCAATTTTTTCTCCCAGGGATAAAAACTAGGAATAAAACCGCATTTGAGTGTTGTCAGACTACAAGTTAATGCTTTCTTCATTATGTTAATTTCATTGCTTTTGAATACTTTCAGGGCTACCCTCATTTAATGAAATCAAACAATTTTATACTGTTTTATTTCAATGAGAATCATAAAATCTGCCTTAAATATTCCCATTTATGCTCTGGCTAAGATGCCCAAAAATATGCCAAGAACACTATGCCAAGAAATTCATCATTCGTAATTCATACATTCAAATGTCAGCTTTTGGCTACTATACTTTTTGTAAGTTAAACCAAAGACTGAAGAACCAATTTTTTGACAGAATGTAACTTGAGCTGTAGAGGAATGAGAACATATCAAATAGCTAAGTATGTTTGCATGTATGTAGCATGTTTGCTAAGTACGTAGTTACACTAGCCTGCTAACGCATCGCTAACTGAGTGAAATGCATTGGTTTCCTCAGTCCTCACAGTTTTGTTATCTTAATGACAAATGTTGCCGTTAAACTTTCACAGCTGACAGAAATCTTGTCATGAAGTCTGTTCAACATGGACGAAATTACATGGCTCACATCATCGATGCAGATGGCACCGCTAAGCTAACAGTGTCGATTTCTCCCTAAATGATTTTCAGTTTCAATTTGAATTTAATACCTGAAAGTATTTTCAAAAATTGTATTAGAAGTTCACAAAATTCAATTTCTTGTCTTGATTATTGGAACACATTGCAAAAATCCTTTTCTTTCGTTTCTTGGCAACCTGGTTTGACATTCAGCCAATCACAACCATTCATTCCCCTGTTAATCTTTATCTTACTTGACATTCCACAGTTTTCTTTTCATCTGCTCCACATTATGATGTATTGAACGGATGAATGCTGCAGATGTTCTTCAGCAAAAATTCTCTCATTGGCTATGCAGTGCTTTTCTTTGGTTTCACAAACTTTTTAACGCAATCTGTGCCTACTATTCTTGCATGCATAAGTGGTACAGAGTATTTTCTTCTGGGGTGGTTCCAGAAAGGGGTTTTTGTTCATGTTTCATTGTTTGATGCTCAACATATTCAATAAAACATCTTGTCACAGAAAAAAAAAGAATGTTTTGTTCCTTTTATTTAGATACTGTTCACGGGCAGGTTGTGCATCCAAAGAAAATGGGTTCTTTTTTTTTCTGGAGGGTGATTTTTTTTTTTAGGTCATGAGTAAAAGCGTATATCTAAGAAAATACAAATTCACATTTACTTATAGATCAAAACATTTTATTTGTTGCTTCATGCACTGGTACTTATTAACGAGACAATAACTTTTAAATTTGGTTCTGCTGTCACTTGTTTAAATCCCATGTGTGTCACATTTTTTCCTCACAGTGACAGATTGAAATAATTTCAATATGAATATGACAATAAGCTTTATTTTAGAGCTTAATTAATAAAGGTCTACACTTTCTGTTAGGAGTCGTTCACAGGCAAAATGTTTATACCCAATTAAGTGTGATTATCTAATTTTGATTTTAAAATCAATCTGTTCTTGTTTTTAACAGAGGACTGTTGGTTCTTACAAAGTTACATTCGAATAAATGTCTTGTCTGGTCTTCATTAGAAATGTCTTGGTTAGTTTTCAACCTAAGCATCTGTTAAAAATCTACAGCAATACTCTACACTCCAAAAATAAAAGATCAAGTTCACCATGACATCCATGTCAACATCTGTTTTGGAATCCAGATTATGGCTAGTCCCTCCTATTGTGGAGATTACAGAAGAAAACGAAGCAATTTAAGCCAGAGAGAGAAGTGAAACAAAACTGCAGGTGGTGACCGTTAAATCCATTTTTTTTTTCGATCAATCTTTGTCTTTTTATTGTAAGGAAAGCCCCCCAAAACAATACCCATGTCAATTTCTCACAAGTGGCAAACATTTCAGGAAGTGTATTTTATTAAGCTCAAAAACGTAAGTAATTAATTTAATTTCAGACCACCTGCAACAGGCTGGGAGTACACCACTTACTGATTTATCTGGCGACATGTTTTTCCGCTGCGGGAATCTTTGTGCGTGTCCCGGCAGCAGGAACAGCCCCTGTTGGCCCTTTTTCAGACCGGTTTTAGGGCAGAAAAAAAAAAATTATCACAGGGTGGGGGATTCTGGGTGGCTTTGAAAAAAACTTGACCCAGATGGGACTCTTGAGTTGGCACAGAAACTTTGACTGCTTTGTCTACAACGTAGATTCTGAGCAGCACTACAACTGGATGATATCAGCATTTGGCAATTTGTGTTGTACATGTCACATGTATTCATTTGGCTTATTGTGGTACTGCCATTGGTTATTTGAAGGTATTTCCCTCGAGTTTGTTGGTGAAGCCTTCACCTGAGTCAAGGGGGGAACTTAGGAATAAGTATTAAGTCCATTCGATGTCAAGAAACGTGGAGGAAATGTCCAAATTTAGACATGCAACCCACCAGTGATGTAAACTGTGCTGGATGCATAGATAAAATTAATAATATTTTGTGTTGTTGTTTTTTTTTAAATTGCTCCTCTTTTGGGAGACGACTTGAGTGAAATATACATTAAAAACAATTCAGGAGTTGAACAAAAAGTGACTCTTGGGGTCATTGTTAGGGAGATTCTTTATCGTCTCTGCCGAGGAGGTTCTGTTTTAGGTGCTGTTTGTCAGCTTGTTTGATGGATTACATAAAAACCGCGAGGTCGATCAACGAACTTGTTGGAGGTCAAGAAAGAACCCATTAAATTTAGGTCTTAAGTGTCCAAGCGCCTGTCTGTCAGTAAGCGGTCTATAAAGAGGAGTAGGCTGCCTTCTCTCATGTCTTTTGGCGGTTTGTCACATTTTCTGTCAGCGCAATGTCTCTGCTACTTGATGACTTGAAAATATTTTGGTGGGCAAAGGTCATGTTTACTTTGACAGGCACACAACTGCAATGGGGTATTTGTAGTTTTCACTTTGAGGGGGCTCTGGGTTTACAGTAGAACAAGAGTCCAGTGAAACAAAATGAAGATTTGGGGTGCATTCATATGTTTTTGCCACCTGGCCAATGCCTCACCTTCCTGGGAATCCACTGTTACGGAAATTTCTTTTAAAATGAAGAATACTGCAGTAAGTCTTAATCCTTACATCTGCCGATGGGCTCACAACACACTGAATAAACAATACTGAATAATCAAAGAACACAAGGAAAGCCATCTCCTTATTCACTGATAACAATTAGCACACTGATAAGAAGGTTACAAAACAGAGATGAATCACACAGATATTCTTAACAAACAGAGAGATTATGTCCCTGCATGACCATCAACTGATACATAGGATGATGTCAAAGGCCCTCTTAGTCAGATAAAGAACAGTCAGTCCGAAAGAAGAAGATAGAGTGACACAGAATCAGCTTAATGTCACATGTGAGGTACAACATGTATAGATAGGAGAGGAGAGCAGACATGACTAGATGAAACAAACATAGTTATCCATCTAATGTGATATAGAGCAATAACAGCACTGATTTGCAGCTGTGTTTTAGGTGAGCTGACACATCTGAGTCTAGTCGCATTTTGTTTGCCTCGGCCAGTTCCTAAGGGTAAAATGTGTGTTTTTTGTTGCTAAATACATCACTCTGCTCACCAGCTAGTTGCTGATGAAAAACGTGGACAATGGCTGTAAAGGTGGAGAGGAATAAAAACAAGGCTCAGGATCATACAAACAAATCAACTAGCTTTTCCAACTTGGGGGAAGTATGAAGTATTGTCAAAGTATTGGTGCGTAACTTTTCTCTCATCGCATCATGAATACAGAGCCAAGTTGTAAATGTGTCTCCACCATTGAGATGTGTCCTGCCGAGCAGTGTTAACTATTTTTTTTAGCTTATGTATAGTTAGTGTTGGAGTAGAGTGCAAATTAGTCAGCAAGTCTTGTATTTTCATTATGTCACCACATACAGAAACTTTTAAAGGTAGAGTCCGCACCATTTTCCACAAAAATTGAAATATAGGCTAAAACAGACTAAGTGACACACAACAGTGGTTAGCTTGTGCTAGCTGGTGTTAAGCTTGTGCTAACCAGTGGTTAGCTTGTCCTAGCCAGCGGTTGGGGTTTACTGACCAGCAGTTAGCACGTGTCATATTGTCAGGGGTGGGGGGCTTACACTTATGGGGCCATTGAGTCCATGAGGAGGGGACTAATTTGGTTGTTTTTAAAAAGCTGCAACGAACCATGCAACAGACTCTACATTTAAGACTAAATATAATTTAAAATACATAAACGTGGCAGCAAAATGGTTAAAGAGCATTGTGTAAAATAGCTCCAAATATTAATTACAGAGTATTACATGTCGTAGATAAAATGTTAGTTTTCTCATTAAGGAAAATGATGTGAAACGTCTTTGATGTACCTTGACTAAACACAACAGCAGTCATCTACCAAAGAATGCTTTTTGTTATACAGTAAGATGAGTTTGTGATAAATAGACGTTCACTAATTGAGTGGGAGGTGACGTTATTCAGCGCAATTAGTGCTGCATGCATAATTACTGATTATCAGTTACTTTACATAACACTCAAACAATAACTGCAAGCAAAGGATGCCGGCAGCAATTAGATTTGATAATTTGCAAGCCATTTTTAATTGAGTCTCCCAGTTTCATTCGCGTCTCAAGGATGGATGGTAATTATTGTGAATGACTCGATAAAAACACAATTAGCAGATGATGCAGTGTCACATTAAAGAGTGGAATATATTTTTCCAACGAGCAGCATAAGTTGAGAATTAAATAAAGGAGAGAGGGCTCAGGGGAGACGTGACTAATGGTGTCAGTGTTCATGTTTACTCTGCCCCCCCCCCCCCCACCCCCACCCCATCCCCTCGCTGACACTGATCTCTTTCACTGTTCCCAAATAAATTGAGACAGACTTCACCCATCAGTCACACCCCATATAAAATGCTTCCAAGTCACACTAGCACCGTGACACCGGAGGTTTTCTTCTTTAAATATGTGCAAATTTTAGTTTTGGCTGGTCTTCACTTTGTGATCCTCCTTCAAAGTACCGCTTTTTCATGTGTCTTTGGAGGTAATTTAATACACATTTAGTGTTAATGGGGAGATAACATGGAGAGAGAAGTCATGGGACATTGCTGAGCAAAAACTTCAGACTCTTTAGGCCACTTGGCGGCACCAGAAGCAAAGCTGTGAAATATTATAATTTCATTTACACTAATTTATAGATCCGTCAAAGAAGGAGCCACCTGGTGGATTCCAACAGTTTTAGTGAGTGTTTGTGTGTGTGTGTGTGTGTGTGTGTGTGTGTGTGTGTGTGTGTGTGTGTGTGTGTGTGTGTCAGATACATTTTTGTAGGAGTTTCGATGCTCAAAAAATTAACAAAAATTGTCATAAGAGGCCAGAATCTGCTAGCAGTCTCTGTTCTGTAAAGTAGATGTTTGAGGCCTTTTGCACACATAAGTGAGGTTGGAAGTATTTAGGCTATGGCATGTCACCTTCTTTTCACCCTATAATGACTTTTAGCCTATTGACAGAGTTTTTAATGCCCAGTTGTACCAAAAAACATTTGAGCATTAACAAACAACTAAAGTCTTTGAATTTGTTTGTAGCAAGTATGTAGCGCCCCCTAGGGAGCAGAGGAAGCAGCTGGACTAAAGTTTCTCCAATAAGCACAGCATATAGGGTTTATTATTTTCCAAATTTCACACCTTAAGCTGAAGTCCAGAAGATTAAAGTAGTATTTCAGTCATAGACATTGCTCCGCAGACTGCAACAGGAAGTAAACTTTACGTCACGTACAACAATGACTAACATTAAAAAAAAGGTATAGTTACTGTTGGTCTTTTAACACCACTTAATGGAAACAGGAAGTGGACACAATAACTGCCATCCACAACCTGGCATGCCTTGACTCGTGTTATAGCTTTGGAAATGAGAGAAATGTTTTAGGCTTCAGCTCGTAAACACTCCATTATTTTCATCAGCGAGTGATCTAAAACAGGCCAGACACCCACAGTTAGCTGAGAGCCCAGAAAACTGTGTTGGCTTGCCACTGAAGGGAACTCCCTTCATAAACTGGGTGTACTGTATATAAATATTGATAAAGCTGCTTTTAGGATAGCTAGGGAGTATATTATTTCATTGAGTTTCTTGGAAGAACTGTGGTATAAACATATGTGTGTGTGAGTGTGTGCGTGGGTGTGGGTGCGTGTATGTGTGTGTTCATTTTATCACTTTTGCACCAACCACAACAAGACAAATAGGGTGAGAAAAGGAGATTTTTTTCAAAAAACATATTTAACATGCGTGTTGGCCATTGTCCATTTCTTATCAGCCAGAATTAACAGTGTACTGTAGCATAACAATGACGTGTGCACCATTTCACAAACCAGAAAGTTTCTAAATGTGTCTGAATTTATAGATGGCATGAATTCCTAATATGACTAATCCTAAATGAAACCCTCATCATCCTTTCAAGCAATCATTTATCATAGCAACATCTCTTGCACACCCATGTTTTGACCTCAACATCGTCAAATTGATCTTGAGAAAATCATGATTAAACAGAGGTCAAGGAAGGATAAAGAACAAAAAAGCTTTGCTGAATCCCCAAGTGTGCTATTCAGTCTGATTTTAGGAAAGCCAGTAAAAAGAAAAGAACATGTCGGAACAAACGCAATCAACATAAAAACAGATGTGATATGATAATTATGGACAAACGCTGCAATACAAATCCACTTAATTGAGAAGAAATATTAAGAGTTCAGTCAGTCGATACAGAGATTTGGTTGTTACAGAAATAAAAAGCAAAGACACCTTACAAACTGGGAGTAATTAAGCCAACAGCATGCAAGAGTTTATTCTAATGACTTTCACAGCATTTTAATTCTGCCCACTGCCTTTTGAAAACCTGGTGTTGTTGGACACAGATGTTTTACATTGTGGTTCAGAGAATGTTTCCAATTGCACAAAAAGTAGAGGACAGGGAGTTTTTGTTGCTTCCTTTATAATCTCTGCCAAGAAGATTATGTTTTCTCCCGCATCTCTCTGTCTGCCTGTCTGTTTGGATATTAACGGGATAATGCAAAAACTACCGTACTGAAGTGATTTTAATAAAACTTGGTGGAGGAATATAATACGGGCCACGAAAAGTGGGTCTTCTTTCACAAAATGCAACAGGCAAAAACTGTCAGGTGTGACAAGAGGAACCTCAAACTGTTCTTCGTAGCCTCCAACGTTGCGTAACACTGCAATATTCTATGTGAGAGAAACTGCAAAAGGGGTTATTCCGATTTCAAACACTGAAAATTACTCTGACAAATATAATTTGTGAATTAAGCTTAATTTGTGCATTAAGCTGTCTCTTAAAAATGTAGGCCTTAGTTTATTCTTTCAGTTGTAGGCTGAAAGACCATAACCTCACTCGGTTGAAACTCGGCAGTTACCATTGCCATGGCAACCTCAAATTGCAGTTGAAAGCTCCCATGCCATTCGTCCTTGAGAAAATAAAACTTTGACGTGGAAGAACTGTCATCAGAGTTGCCTTTTTCAACTTGCTTTTATTGATATTGTCGTTATCATCGCTGAAGCGGGTCGAAACTAAACTTTCTTTTTTGTCATATAATATAGACCAACGCAGATCTGCTTTCGGTTCTCAGTGACCTCCACAACTGAGACATTTTGTTTTGTCTCACATGTGCTTGCTGCTTGCTTTGTTAACAGACACGTCAGCTACAGATGCAATAGGTTTGGTTTCTGACCGCACAGTAATGGATAGTTTCATGTGGTGTTTGATTGAATCAGAAGCCTGTGGAGCTTCATCGGATTATGCAGTCTATTGACTACAATTCTAGTTTTTGCAATATGATTTGCTAATTTGTTGTATTAAACCTTGGTACTGCCGCTATAAGAAGGGTTGGAACAAACTTGAACATTCCACTGCCCTTAATTGAACTCGTGATATGTTTAAAGCTGAATTTTTATGTATTAGTTTTGCTATTTAAAGACATTTATCATTTAAACACACATTTAGGGATGGTGGTTGTTGTCTATATGCTACTTTTTAATCTTTATGTTGATTTTATGTGCACCGGGCGAGGGGATACGGTCGCAATTTAGTTGTGCTTGCACAATGACAATAAAAACAGAACTCTTGAATCTTGAAATAGCAATGTTTTAGTCATGTTATGGTGCTAGTGTCACTGTAAGACATTTATTTCAGTCATTTTGTTCCCCTTTGCTTTCAGGCACTGTATTGTTTTCAGATACCACGTGTGAGGACGACAGAGAAATGTCTTTTTTTTTCCTCCGTAAGCTTTCTAAATTTACAAATTTTTTCTGTTGCCAAACAAGCAGTATAAGGGCATATATATTGATATAAATATATGCATATATATTAATATATATGCATATATTTTAATATATGGATTTTTTTTGCTTTTACTTGTAGTTCAAGCATCACCATTCACAGGGGCGTACCTAGTGTGTGCCTCTCATATATTCGCATTTATTCATCGCAGAGCTAATAATTGGTTCTCCTATCCTATAGTGCGGAACTTTTGTCTCCGTGTTCTCACTTTTTGCATGTTTTTGTCAATGTGCTTAGAACATGATCCGAATCTTCGACCGTTGTGGCTTTAAAATGGTATAGAAAGAGTGCAAAAATGAATCGTTTCATTTTCGGGCGAACCAGAGGGGGCGAGCTCTGCCTTGCGTGTTCATGCTCTTCCTATAGCAGAACCTAACAAAAAAAAAACAACAACTGTTTTATACATTCTGTAAGTACACAAAAAATGTAGTCTCATCTGGTTTCAGGGGAATAATTTCATACTTTGAACAAATAATGATTAGACTGTATCTGCTTTTAATCATGCTTCTGCACTGCACCATGTATTGTTACATATTGTTTATGATTCAAGGATGAATTGGCAGAAGACAAAAGGTATTGTGTAACTTTTTTATTGTGCCAAGGCTGATGAATCATTTTGTCAGTTAAATGATATTGGAAAGCACAGAAACAGGTTTTTCGTCAAAGCATTTAAGTTTCTTTGTCTTGTGTGCAGCAGCAGGTATCAAAGTGTACATTTACTTCAAGAGGGGGGGGGGTCTATGGCAGTGTCAGCTTTCACCGTTGTCACTTGCGATGGTATCAGGTGTACTTTGAACAGGGTTGTGTTTGGTTGAAACTAGCAGTGCGCAGGACGGGTGTGGTAATGCGGTGTGTGTTTGAACAGACAAAATTAACTCTCCTGTTGAAACACATGCTTGGGCAAAGACCAGACATGAATGGAATCTTTCTACCCTTAACACTCTGACAGATTACAGTCGCAGTTACTTGGAAATAAAACACCATGGACGCAACTAATGATCCTACAAAAATCCTCGGGAAGGGTCCAGAATACCTTCGAAAGCAAATGGAACTGGAAAGTGAGACAAAAGGAGGCATGAGCGCTGTGGAGAGGCTTGCTGCAACTAAGGCAAAATATGTCAAGAGCCAGCAGGTGGTCAACTCAACCCAGGAGCCAGCCATCAGCCTTGGATCAGCTTCTGTGTGTAGCACTGGATCTTCTAACCGGAGCTCCAACCGTGGTGTCCCAAAGGGTAACTCATCAGAGGCTCCAGGTGGTGCACAAGGTTCCTCACCGGGGCAGGTACGTCGGTCCAGCTCCAAAAAAAGACCGGATTCTCTTCTGCTTTACAGACAGAAATGTGAGTTATTAAAACGTTCAAAAAATTACCGGAAACACCACATTACACATAAAATGTTTGTCAACTCTACCGGTAAAAATGCAACCTTACCTGAGGCTACAGATAAGGAATCTGGAGGTGACAAGGAAGGAATTACCACACCTGAGGGATCTGCAAAGGAATGTAGCTTAATTGTCATGATTCCCCCACATGAGGAGAGGAAGAATGGATTTGATGGACAAATCACCAAAAAAAGTGGTTCTGGGATAAAAGATACATCTGCTGGTCTTCTGAAGGTTCCTGAGTTTCAAGTAAGATGTGGCAAAAAGGTTGGTCGATCTCACTCTGACATCAGCTCCAGATACTCCAAAAATTTTGCAGATTTTGATGCTTTTTTCAAGTACTGCGGGCTAGATGGCGAGGTCATTGAGTCCTTGGGGAAGGAGAACTTTTCAGCACGCTCAGATGAAGTTGCGGTCAAACTCAGAAGTGTCAGCATTTCATCATCAGATGGCAGCTTCTCCAGGAATAGCGGTGACAGCGATGGGCTACTGGAGGAGGAGTTACATGAGAAGATACGGCAGGGGACATCTGTTATCGAGCGAAATGCGCGGATAATCAAATGGCTGTACAGCTGCAAAAATGCTAAAGACAGTGGGAAAAAGTTACGAGACCTTGACTGAGATTTTCTTTTTCTCACTCTTTAATGTTTCTTGAAGCTGGTGTGTGAAAAAATAGAATGTGTCTATTTATCGCATTATTTCATAGGCAATGACTGTCCATTGGCAATGGCTTTTTTTTCCTCACATTTTTACTGTACAGTGTTTATGAATCGGCGTTCCTTTTGGCTTGAGAACAAATGAAGGTGGGTCTGCTGAAACTTGCATAACTGGGGTTTTTTGACATGACACACACATCGCACAGACATGCAGAACACACTCTAGTTCTTCCACGTATTTATATGTTGGGCAGATGCCTCTAAATCACATGCAGACTTACAGTTGTTAATGTGAAAGTCACGGTTCAGCTTGAAGTAATGCATCTCCTACCCTTAACCCCCCCGCCCCCCTTAGAATTAGGGTTACCATTCTGAGGTCCTGTGTCCAGTTCATCGTCAGCTCGCCTGCAAGCGAATTTAAGCATAGAGACATAATATTTTAAAGCAGATGAATGAAATCGAGCAAGATGAAATTCAAAATGATGCGAATATACAATGATCGCATGACTCGAAAGGCATACGAAGATTTCGAACGTTACAATGACACACATCATTTTTAAATTCTGCTACCTTAAAAATGGAATCAAATGAAAATTAACTGTGTATCCGTACTATTTATACACATTTACTGTTTTTGTTTTTTCGTAAACATTTCTGTTTGTCTCACACTAATGTCCATAACTATGCAGCTTTAAAACTTGGTAATATGACAGTGTCTGTAGATAGGAAGTCATGTGATTGGGGTCCTTCCCATGTCTGTCCAGGTGAATGGTATCATTCCAGTTACACACCAACCCTGGCCATAACTATTAAGTGCCTAATCCCAACCACTTATTAAAGAACCCAGTAATAATGTATTGATCCCCAAACTGCCTTCTAAAAGTTTTTGAGAAGGGTGAGGGCCAAAAAGTTCCTCACTTTTCCAAAATGTCCACCTTAGGATGGTTTAACACTCAAATCAGTCCTCACAAAGACAACTGTAAAGTTGCACACACACACACACACACACACACACACACACACAAACATATTTGGAGTGGTTAACCCAGACCACTAGCTCAAAAACATCATTTTACTGACTGGGCAAAGAGCTTTGTGTCCTAGTTACCCATTACACACAGTACAGTTACTGATGTATAACCAATAGCTCCTGTGCAGATTTTCTTTACTATAAATGACACGTTTAATAGTTGAACTCTTTTAGAAACTGCAGCCGATCTATAAAACTTGTAGGGTGTATTTGTTTTCCAGCAGAGGAATTTTCCCTTTGTCCTGTGTGAAAGGAATGTATTTTATAATCTGATAGACTTAAATCCAGTGACCCGCTGTAATTGTATCTCTACCACCCTCTCTTGCTTTGTCTCTTCACCCCCTCCTCTCCAATTGTCTTCTAGTCAGGTTTTGTTTCTGAGGCCTCCTGATCAGAGCTGTTGCAATGCGTGGAGGGGCTGGTTTATGTTGCAAGATACTTACAATGTTCTTTACTCGCACTGATTCTGCGCCTTTCACCTCACCAGGAACCTGACTGATAATCTGCATCGAGGCAAGTCGTGTCCTGCCCTCCTCCTCTTGTCTTGTCTGCAGCAAGCTTGAGGTTCAGTTAATGATTTGTTGCGTAAAGGCAGGGCTGGTATGCTGCAGAGAAACAGTATGTTTGTGTTGATGTTGACTTGTTTCTTATCATATTTCAATTTCTTTTTGAAGGTGTTTAAACGTTTTCAGTGTGCCATACTTCCAAATATTATTGCAATGTAAACCCATTTCATTACCCAAACAACCGCTAACAATTATTTGTGCTGCTGCATGTTTATTGCTCTGACCATTCAGGGTTTTTTTTTTCATAAAAATATAACACAATTATGGTTTGGTATGTTTTGTTTTTTTGCAAGTGAGATCTCTGAAATTTATTCACAATTTTGGTCGTATCATTTAATTCATGGTCACTTCAGGGGTGGGGATCTTTATTGTGTTCAAATGTTTTGAAATTGATATTATTTATATTATTATTGATATTTTATATTTCTTGAAACAAGAAAATAGACTGGATCCTTGTTAGCACACACAAACTGACAGGGATTTTTGAGTTTACTGTATGGGGCCTAAGGGGGGCAGTGCCTAACAGCAAAACTACATGACACTCCAGATTAACAGTTTCACCAAACCTGCATTGCAATTTTAAAAAAAGACCTGAAGAATGCTTCTGATTTGACAATTCTATTCAGATGTTTGATATTATTGGGAAAAAAAATTCCACAAACCTATGATTTATTCATTTTCAGTAATGTTGAAACGATGTCATATGTATGGAAACAAAAGGTTCACACAAAAATAAAGCCGTTAGATTGTATACTATCAACTTTTAAGCTATGAACTGATGCTTCTTTTTGCCCAAACGATGTATATATGTTGAATTTGAATTGTGTGTCAAATTCTATATCTAACGGTGTCCCCCTCTCAGACTTTGTTCCTCATGTCACAGATATACAAATGCTGACACAATGACTCAACTGATGGTTATGTGTTTTTGCAGGCCAACCCCAACATTAGCATAGCTACAAGTCCCCTTGACCAAAAGTCTTTGGAATATTTATACTTTTGACCACTGCAGAAAGAAGCTCTGTGGCAAACAATAAATTATAAGACTTGTGCATTTTGTTCAGCCAGATAATCTTCAGAATGTAAACCACTTTTGAAATGATTTTGGTAGGGTAAGAAAAATCATGAGCTAATGTCATGCTATGAACAAACAACACTGCAGATGCACAACTTTGACATTGGCACAGTTAGCTTTATGCATCTTGTGCTTTCAGCGTGGTGAAATTTGGTGTGGTCTCGTGGCTAACAACTGCTATATTAAGATGTAAATGCTTCAAAAATAACAACTGGGGTATTAACTAGTGTATTTTATGCAGTGGAAAACACAAAAATATCTTAAGCTGGGCGGCTCAGTGGTGCAGTGGTCAGCACTGTCACCTCACAACAAGAAGGTTTCGGGTTCGAGCCCCAGCTCGGGCATAGGATCTGTCTGTGTGAAGTCTCCATGTTCTCCCTGTGTTTGCGTGGGTTCTCTCTGGTACTCCAGCTTCCTCCCACAGTCCAAAGACATCAAGAGGGGACGAGGCTGATTGATTCTCTAAATTGACTGTAGGTGTGACTGTGAGTGTGAATGGTTGTCTGTCTCTATGTGTTGGTCCTGTGATGGACTGGCGACCCCTCCAGGGTGAACCCCGCCTCTCACCCAAAAGCTGCTGGGATAGGCTCCAGCCCCCCCACGATTCTTAACAGGATAAGTGGAAGAAGATGGATGGATGGATGAATGGATGGATAGAATATCTTTAGCTTGTGTGAACTGCAGACCTTATTTCATGCAATTAACTGGACAAGCTTTCAGAAGACCCAATGACTTTGAGACAAACAAACCTCTGCGAGGTTGTATCTCTCATTCCTACTCCACTCTATTCCAGCTGGGCACCGGAAAGCTAAGTGTGGATCTTCCCATTCAGCTGGTTCTGTAAGACCTTTTTTTTTTTTGGCTTCCTTGCTGCCTCCTCCTGGTTTCCATTAGCCTGAGTTATTCACAGGTACAATCCTATATGTCTGCAGCTTACAGTCCCACACAACCTTTCATCTTTCTTGTCATCATTCAACCTTGCTTTGTCAGTCCAGTTGACGTATGGAGGTCATCTCTGTGGAGGGTCAATGTGTCGCTCATTCCTGACATTGAGCTCCATGTCACACGAGGTTGATAGTACTTAAGAATCTGGTTCATCTGTCAGGTTCCAATCCATGTCTTCTCCTCCTCTTAGGTGTGAACTAACTGTCTGTCTGGTTCAAGGATATTGCTGTGGTCTCCATTAACCACTGAATATTCACTTCACTTCAGCAGGACCTGTAGGCATATTGTCAACATCTGGGAACACATCTGCTTTCTGATCTAGCCATGGAAGCGAAGCGGGGGGGAACGTTTTTAGTCTGTCCATGGTTCTCATTTGTTCCAGCTGGTCTGAGTCTGCTCTCAAACATCCTCGGCACACTAGGCAGCCACCCCATCTCAAGTTGTGACAGTAGCTAGTTTGTATTGATGTCTCAGCTAAGACCCAGTTGGCCATTCCAGTTACATGAATGAGAGTTAACAAAAAATTAGGAACATCTGTCAGTATAATCCAGGACTGTTTCATTACAACATAAATCACAGCCCCCTGAATGACCATTAAAATAATCTAACACCTCTGTCAAACAGATTCCACAAACACTGAATCTTATATTTGCAGTGCTACGATATTATGTTTATCCATGTCTACCAGGGCGGCTCAGTTTTACTAACATTTTATTGGGGTTATTTTGACTGATGTTAAATTTGCACAGTTATTTCTTAACTTAGAGGGTTTGTCGATTTTTGTCATTATTCTCATTTTCATTGAAAGACCCTTGATAATGGTGTGATATTTGCAGGGATCTGTATCAAACAAAGATGTTTTCTTACGTCTGTAGCATGGGTGCCTAAACGTCTTCCTTTAATGGGACTAAAACAAAATCCATATTGTTACAATGCCTTTTGTCTGTATTTTTTTTCTTGCCTTACTCATGTGAAGCTGATGTCTTGCAGTATCCCTACCGCAGCATCAATTTATGACTGATAGTTATAAAGGATTCTACATATTCTAGGAAATTCAAAAATATCATTTTTACTTCCTAAAGAAGAAAACAGCATATATTTAATTTTCTTTTTTTTTTTCATTTAAATATTATTTTATTAGTAGATATGCCACGTCAAATTTGGCCCCAAGCCCAGTGGGAAATTCTGGTATGAGAAATATGTTTAGAAGCTAAGATTTTTCTGGAGCACTGCAATATTCAACTGGAAATTATATTTTGACACATAATTAACCTCAAAAAATATCCCAGGTCTCTGCAATTGGAACATTTTAAGAGGTCATTTGGCAATTTCAATTACATTTTTTATGAATAGTGTTGGTCAAATCTGAGCCTTGAAATGTCAATGGTAAGAACCAAAACAAAATACCAAACTTTGATGTCTAATGTATCAACACAGCATATTAAGCTGCCAATGTTCAGAAATGTCATATGCCTTTCTTATTAAACATCCTAAGCCACACTGCAGCCCACTGGCCCTGTTCCCATCCCCCATTTCAAAATCAAAACATTGGTACATGTGCGCCGACCTCTATCACGTGTAATGGCAAGCCCCAGCAAAATAGAGGAGCTAAAAAAAAAAACATTGTGTTTGACAGCTATCATTAACCAATCCGCGAAACGGCTCCGGGTAGCAACAAGATAAATGCTGACATTTTGACCAATCAGAGAGTATCAGGGGCGGGGACAAAATTCTAGTGTCCGCGCTGAATTTACTTCCGTCAATATTTCCAGCCCAGCAGGCAGGGCGACAAGAAGCCGTTGCAGAAACAGACGACACAACAAAGGAGTCGTGATTGGGGGTTCAGGTTTGTTTCGTCATTTTATACACTCACTGTAAGAAGAAAGCAATACTTCTTAAGACTCCCATCGTGTTTATATGTGTTGGACCAACTGACAGTGTTTATTTTTGTTGTTAAATCGAATTGTTCAGCCGTTTTGCTAAAGCCTCGAGCTGTTCGCGTAAATGCGTCACACTCAGGTGTGTTATTAGGTGTTTATGGCTCCTTGTACGGCATTTTCGACCTCATAATACAGCGAAAACACATTTAATCTATAGCATGTGATGACTCAGGGGTTTATTTGGCTTGTTGATAGGCATAAACATGATGAGAGCGTGTAGCTGAGGTGCAGGTGGCAAACTGAGTGTGAGGAAACAAAGAAAGGTCAAAATATATGCCTGCCAATTAAACCACCGCAGAGCATCAAATGTTAGAATGTCCATGTCACTGAATTTATTGCGTTTTTTTCTCTATTTGACTCTCATTGTTACATGAAGTATATTTCTTTGAGTTCACAATTTGAGAGCGGGGTAAAAGATCTCTTACTTTTTTCTCCTTTATTTTTAATTTTAGCATCCTGTTGATCTGTTGTTGGTGTTTGGCGTGCCAGCAACCCTCTTTGCTAACTGACCCCAGCTAACATGCCTTTCTTGGGCAAAGACTGGAGGTCCCCAGGATGGAGCTGGATGAAGACAGACCATGGTTGGAAGAGGATCATCTTCTATGGGCACGAGATGGAAGACAACAACATAAACAGAGAGATAGACTTGAAAGAGTAAGAGCTCAGCATATTAGCATTAGTCACTTTTGTCTGCCTTAACTGGACTTGTTATTGTTGTTGTTGCTGCTACTCCAGTTCTGTCAATCTTCACATGACCGAGTAAATAATTCAACAGGTTAAGTGAAATTTAACTGCTGTTTACAGGCATTGTCTCCCTCTTGGTAAAATTCATCTGTGCACATAAAGTATATGCTAACTCAAACTATTGATTTAATAATTGCCAACATACACCTCTGACTTTAGTACAGTGAATGTCTCATCATAGACTGCTATTAACAGAAGCCAACGAGTTTAAGCTACTTTAATTATGCTATTTAAGTTACATATTTAATACCTCCATGCTAAGTTTATTTTAAGTTTTTGCAAACATGTAATTTTTCTTAGCCCATCAGAATTTCTGCAAAATTCAATGTTGTTAGACCAGTACAACTATGGAAGCTTGAAGTGGAATCAGGTGACTGCCGAGCTTTATTTGAATATTGAGTTAAATGTCAGAAACCCCCCCAAAAAAGTCAGATGAATTGTGGGGACATTTGTTCCCCTTTATCAGTCAGCAGGCAGCAGAGTGCTCAAACAAGTATGCTGTAATTACATGGTTAGGGTCTCAAACCCCTGAGGACTAAATGACTCAGAGAAACACTGTGTTAATAATTCCTTTAAAGCTAATTTCCTTCAGGCTACTAACAGAAATGAAACTGTATCAGCTGTGCCAGTTGCATGTCATGGAAAAGCTTTAGTAAAACAGTCGAAATAGGAGGAAATAGCATCGCTAATGACAGCACTGCTAAACAACCTCTCAACCAAAATGAGGTAAATGTGCATCTCAAAATTGCAGACTGTGTTGGACATAGAGGTGCCATGGCCGAGTTAAATGTAGGCTTGTGTTGAGAATATAATGGATGTATCCTGTTCAACCAAAGTTAAATATTAAAGTGTAAATGAGGTGGCTGTTCTCAAGGAGGAAGACATTTTCGGGCACTAGTCCAATCAAAGGAGGGAATCATAGAGTTAGTCACAAGATTTAGCCCAAGATAACCATAGTATCATGATATGATTCTGTGGTCGATGTTGTTAGACAGTTCATCATGATCGATCACAATAACTGAGAAACTTGAAGACACAGTCCTAAGAAAAAGGAGGAATCATTTAGTTATCCAATTATCATGTATTGCCATAGTTTTTATTTACACAAACTACAGCCAACTTGTCAAAATGATGTTTGGAGGTATAACAGCTGGTTTGATAAAAACAATTTGCCAATTCAACCAGAAAAGACTTTTCCCATCAATGAAACAACAAATTTCCTGGTGATTTGTAATTCATTATTGACAATGTGAGTGATTGATCGACACATGGAGTGGTTCATTATCTCACTGTAATTTCCTTTTCATTATGACAATAGAACAAACAGCAACATCTGATATCTTTTATGGCTACAATGGTAACCTCTTTCCTGTACAGGAGGAATAAGTGTGTTCCTTTTGACCAGGGGTCTCAAACTGATCCAGTAAAGGGCCGTGTGGCTGCAGGTTTTCATTCCAACCCTTTACTGGATCAGTTTGAGACCCCTGCTTTAGACTTTGTCAGGGCACAGTTGATTCCTGAAATTCAACATAAAGCTCCATGAGCACAAAAAAAAAAAAAAAAAAAATCAAATTACCCTGTCTCCTGGAATGACTTGGATGATAGCAAATATTGCAACATGTGAATCCTGTCTAGGGTTTTTGCTAGAGGTTATGAGATAAATGGTCTTAAACCCCAATACATTAAAAGAATCTTCATATTAGAACAATTTTGCTGTCTGTCACAAAGACTAACTGAAAGACTTTAATGAAAACTCTTCGTGTAGAGTGTCTGAGCTAAAAACATGATGGGCTGTTTTGGCTTTTCTGGTCTGTATTACTTGTGGGTAGTCTTAGTTTCCACTCAGCAGAAGAGCACACACTTTCATCTGTAGGAAATATGAACCATTTTGACATATGTCAGATGGTAGTTAGTACCGCTTAATTGGAGAGACAACAAGAAGAACACATTGTATTTTATTTTTTCCCGTTCTCATTTTTCTACTAATTCACATCTTGTATGGAGAGGCTGCTTCAGCTTAAATGGTGTATTGGGGCTTAACATTGATTCACTCACATGTCTTGTTTTACTGTATTTCCCATCTAATGGGTAAAGTATTAAAGTGGGCTCTCGCTGCTAGTTGGTGACGTCCCCCTCTGGTCACAATGGTGCTATTTTCTACTGAGTGACCAACAGAACCCCACAGTGCTACATTAGCGATACAGCAACAGACAATAACCAGCGCTGCTCTCCAAGTGCACCTCCTCTCAGAAGGCCGCATGATTTCATCGAGTGCAGTACATGCAGGGACACATTGTAGAACACGTGTAGGTTGCTTTCTGAAAGAAAGAGGACCACTGTGATCGTCACTTGTGTTACACGCAGTGTTTAAGGAATTTTAATCGTGTTGTATCTCCAGACAGGAATAAACCTCAAACCTGATAATCTACAAATGCTAGTCAGCCTAGTTTGAGTAGCAGTGATCGTCTCTGACTTTGTAAAACCCATATGAATAATGTCAGTCTTAAAAGCAACCTGCTACATTCTAATGTTTTGTTATTAAAAAGGGAATAATTAAGTTTTAGTTTTACCTTAGTGAGAAAATTAACTTGTCAGAGTATTTTATAAACTACCAAACGGCAGAATGACTAGGTACAACGTCCTCTCTATAGCTCTTGATTGGTGGTTGTGTTTGATACAAATAAACATAAAGTCAAGAAAGTATTGCTGCAGCTCAACTCAAAAGAAAAATTAAAAATCCAGTGGATAGTGGCATCATCTCCTAAACCTGCTACAAACTCTTTAATTTCCTTTAGAGTGAGTGACAAAACAGCAGTTGCTGTGTCGGAGCTTTAGCACCAACAAATTTGTTTGGGTCTCACCAGCAAAACCATGTTTAGCTTGCACGTTCTTCTGAGATGGAGTTCTCTGTGCGTTCTTCAGCGCTACTTTTCATCTGTCCATAGAAAGTGTTGAGTTCATGAAAGCATGGGTAGTGCAGTATTATGATATTTTGATTACCCGCGTGTGCATAGAATTATTTGGAATGAAAATATCTATTTAAAAGAGAGTTTGTAAGGGAAATCATTTTCCATAGTATCAAGAAGCGCTGCTGTTGCTGGTCTGAGGATGGCGGTCTGACTGTTAGGACCAACAGTGGTTCAGCTTGTGGTCTGGGGGAGGTTTCACACCTGTAATTTTGGTACAGATCAAGCTGAATCAACCAAATGGCTGAATCAAACAGGGTAGGTGTGATAGGCTGCTGAAAATCGGCAAATCCATCTGAACTTTACCTGCTGCTGTGTGACGATGCTGTTATTCTGCATGTGAAATGCCATGCTAGTGCATTCCTCACTTGTAATTCACTGTGACAGATAACTGTGCTTGCATGTGTGGCAGTGAGTACCTCCGTCCAAATGGATAAATTGACAGAGACAGAGGATTACTTGTAAAGCCCTATACCTAAATCACGTGACTTCAGCCAGGCAAGCCATGCCTTGCTTGGGATTTAGCATATGTAAATAAGTGAATAGAAGTCAATATTTACTTCGAAGCCCTTTATTTTGTTTTGACAAAATTTCCTTTCGGTTTCCTTATCTAAAATGTAATTTTCTCACACTATAAATCGGTTGTAAATTTATAGAATGTTATTTCCTCTAAGACTTGGATAATATGTCAAGTTAATCCCAGATTGTGATCCCACATTCTTTGAAAGAAAAAAAAAATCTGTGATCATGTGGTATGTAGGATGTTAAAAGTAAACCACCATTGTAAACCCCAGGCCCAGTTTCCAGATGTGTCTCATGCTTGGCTACGTTTCAGTGAACAGTGATGCAAGGGAGAAATTCGTTGAGCTGTTACGTCTTTGGAGCTGCATGGGTAAATGGACTGGACTCAATTTTATATCGCGCTTTTCTACCTTAGCGGCACTCAAAGCGCTTTACAGTGTCATCTCATTCACTCATTCACACACACACTCACACACTGATGGTGGAGGCTGCCATGCAAGGCACCAACCTACTCATCAGGAGTCAGGTCCAGTATCTTGCTCAAGGACACTTCGACATGGTTACCGGGGTTGAGGATCAAACCAGCGACCCTGCGGTTGCTGGACAGCCACTGTACCCCTGAGCCATGCCGGGTGGTGTCTATTGGATGGTGTAGGCATCTAGGATACCTGTATGCTGTTCAGTACCTGCTAATCTGTCGCCACTGATATAGAACTTGATTTGTTAGTATATATCTATAAAATATCTTGTGTGACCAACAGCATAAAACTCAGATATTTCATTTATTGACCACATTTAAGTTGCAGGAAACAACCTTGAAAAGAAAAGGTAGCCATTATACAGTATAGCATATTTTTTTTGGAGTGCATCTCTATTGATGATTTTTGATGATATAATAATTTGTATTATTAAATACAAATGAATTTTTAAATAATGTAAATGTTGCTTTACTCCAGCCCCATATCCGGCTAAGTAAGAATCAGTTATGAACACATATAGAGAAAAATTCCATGTCATATCTGAAATTAATGAAAGAGCGCATATATCCAGATGTAATTGTCTATAAATAATTACGACAACACATTTTTCAGTCTCATTGCCAAGTACAGCCTACGGGCAAATAAGTTTTGCCCCAAAAGCTCTTGTCAGGTGGTCAGCTTCAGCAAATATATTATTAATGCATGGAGAGTTGAACCATTCCAGGCCTTTGATCTATACAGAGGAATACATCTTGGTGGTGAAAACAGCTTTAGCTTAATTTATTTTATCAACTTCAAATTTCAAGAGAAGAATGCCTTTTTTCTTTCAACTTGAAAACACTGTGCTAATTCATTTATTTTACCTTATACAATGGCACTTTTCAGCGCTGTTTGGTTTAATTAATTCGATGCTGGTCAAAACTGCTCAGGAAAACATTAAAATTAAAAGGTGCAGGTCTATTTTACAGTCTTTGTAGCTATGTGTGTGTGTGTGTGTGGGGGGGGGTTAACTGAGTGTGGCTTTGAGTGTGTTTAAAGTGATGGGGTTAGTAAAGCAGTGCTTGACACAAAGTTATCCACAGCATTATCCAGAAAGTTCTAACAAATTCCTCAAAGGGCATTCCATGAAGAAGATTCATTTCAAGCCAAATTAAGGCTGGGTCTTATTTTAGCCAGTTTGCTATCACCTTGTGGTGTGTTCCTGATAAAGTCTCACATTTGGTATATCAAGCCCACGTCTGAGCAAACCGTTTGGAGTTCTGCCATTTTTCAGGTTGGGCTTCTTTTTACTTAAGATAAAGGAACTCAGCCAGCCGTTAAGCACTTTTATTACCTCATTAGACGACAAAATAGTGATCTTTTCCAGTGGGAGGAGTAGTCTGGGAAGAAAGTTAGTTTTAATGATGGTAATCTTTATAAAGCATGAAAGAGTTAAGGGGGCCCAGCAATCTAAATCTGCCTTTATGGCAGCCAGAAAATGGGGACGATTGGCCTTAAACATCTGACCATATGTGGATGCTGTCTACACCCTTCAGTAAACAAAACCAGTTTGTGTCCAACATGGATGATATACATGTTTAAATAGCACTGGATACTGAAATGACATTGTTCAGGTGTGGATAGAAGCTTGTGCTTTTGATATAAATATCAACACATCATCTGTGTAAAGAGTAATTGTCTGCTCCCTCTTTAAACCATCAAGGCAGAATTCTGCCTTCCACAATGGCATACATTTCATAGCTTACTCGAAGCTGCTTGTTCTTGTTATTTTGGCATTGAACTGTAGTTTTTACGCTAGCCTTTAGACTTTCTGGTTTGAAACTTGAGTTTGTCCCCATCTAAAAGGAGCTTGATGTAGCGCAAACCTGCCCCATCCAGTTCTTTCTCAGTTTGACTTTGTCCATGGCCACCAGGTAACTTTTACCCTGGAGGAAAGCAATGCAAACATTCTGTTGTTGTTTTCTTTTCAGAAAGACTACCACTCTCTTGGGAGGTCTGCGCCAAGGACAAAGTTAAATGGTGTTTTGATAAGATATGGTGAGAGACATGGCAAAATAATCATTGCTGACCCTTTATTGTACATGTTATCAGAGCCACATGCCAGATCAACCCAGAAGGGTGGAAAAACCTCTAAACTGAAGCTGTTAACACAATAAACCATTTTTTCAACATGGCTTCAAGTGTGCCATTATCTTTTTCCAAGCTTGTACGTACATTGATCATTGTCAGCACCACTCCAACATCTCTCTCTCTCTCTCTCTCTCAGCCTAAAGCCTCCAATGCCAACATGTTGTCAAATTGAGGTCAAGTGCCAAAATCCTGGGATCTGTCTTTATCAGGGCCAATCATTGAAATAGGCCTTGAAGCACTGCCAGAAATAACAGCGATCAGATTGAGATATTGTTTTTTTTTTTTAGGAAAAGATGTCTGAGGCATAGCTCTATCCATCATTATAATTTCTTTTTGACTGTTCTTATTCCATTTCCATCTGTCTGTCTGCATATTATTGCAATTTAACCAGAATGCAGCAGCAAACTTTTTGACCAGAGGAACCGCTTGGCTTTTACTCCCTGTTAAGGTTCTTCTCTGTGTATTCTAGTGCAGTTTATGACAGATTATAAATTTTACCCTGCAATATTCTGTACTCTGATCCCCAAATACTAAAGCACTTCACCATAATACCCTTCAACAGATTTCTACGCTGGATGAAACAAGAGATTGTGGGATTTCTTTGTATTTTGGAGCCACTGGTCACACTGTGCTGCAATACACTTAACAAATTCCTGCCATGCTCTCTTTGTTTAAACAGGTTCAGCTGTGACAATGAAGAAAACCTGTTTGTGGGAGATGTTTGTGAGCTCTCCACCACCAAAAGGAAAAAGGACTTTTACAACAACAACACTAAATCTCAGTGTGAGTTTCAGCAAAACTTAATCACCATTTGTCTTTGTGAAGAATTTCTGGTATGGAAATTGAAGGTCCTCCAGGTAAAAGACAAGCTCAGGCAGGCACGCGTCGTAGTAGCAGAGCTGTGGACATCAACTATGAAGGCTTTGTTTCAAATTGTTTGTTGGGGGAGGGTTGAACCTAAGACTCTTTATTTATTTGTTGAATTGTCCTTTAAATCTTTCATACATACATTGTCAGTGTATGCCATTCAGTATGACTAACACTAGCCTTTTATGGAATGGAAACCTTCTTTGACCCCTCATCTACAAATCGAAGTCGACTCTATTTTTACTTTATATCTCCATATATCACTGACAATCCATCCTAGTGGAATTGGTGGCTTTCGTGGTCCCATGGCAAGGTGGTCTCTAGTTTGTCTGGCGTAGCGTACAACCCATTATCAGTCTGCTGTAGTAGAACAAACACACTCTGGTCTGCTTTTGTTTGTATTTCTGTAAGTCATTATAATGGTCATTGATGGCACGAAGCCCAGAAGCTGCAACAGTACCCTTGCAAAGTATCATCAGGAGGAGAAACAAGCTCTCGCTGTATGTGAAGTTGCTTATATGTATGCTTATATATATATATATATATATATATATATATATATATATATATATATATATATATAATCTCCTAACAACTATCCACCAAAAGAACTGAGCAGACTTTTCTTATTTTTGCAGTCTAAATCTTCAACACATTTTCAGCGTGTAGGTTACTGCAAGCTTGCTAGCTTGGAGTTTGTTGTTGTTTGACATAGCAAAGAAAAGAATGTTGACTGAAATAATCATCCAGTGGCCTGCTTATACCCACAATATTGTTTCAGTAAGCCAGCTTAAATTTTACCTCAGGTCAGAGTGAAATGAATCTTAGTGATACTCAGCTTAAAAACAAACCTTGAACAGTGACTGTAAATAATGGACTGTCCAAACATGTTCTTGGTATGTAGTGAAACATTTATGCTGATTTTTGTACACCTCAGATCCTGTTGCCCCACCTGCCCCGAGGTTCAGCACACATTTAAAGCAGTCAGACATGTTGAACTAGTTGAGAAACAAATGATTTTTCAGGTCTTTCGCTTTTTTTGTTTTGTCCACCTCCATCTTTGACATAGCTTCTCAGAAACTATGTCACTATGTCAGGCCTCGGCTTATTCTTCCCATCCCACACATTCCAGGAGTTTGTTCATGACAAAATCATTTGCGATTACCTGTAACATTCTCTTGCTCTGTAATTAGCGTAAAAATTTCCATATTGATTTATGGAGCCCATTAACATGCTACAGCTGGTTTACTTTAATGTCATTCACATTTTTCCCTGACTGAATAGTTGCAGCTGTGCTGTAACAATTTCCCTTCCTCTTCTTAGAGGTAAGACAGGGGAACTGGCACAAGGCCGTCTAACAGGCGGATAAGGCTCACGCTGGTTGTTATTTTAAAATGTAAGAAAAGGTACTCAAAGCAATTGCACTGTCGGTCAAAGTATGTATTCAAACACAAAACGGATCCATGATGGACAATAACGCACCGACTCATATAACAAATAAAGAACAAAACCCGTACTCCCCCCCCCCCCGCCGTCCCACTGTCCTCGCAGTTCCAGGAGTGTGTAAGTGTGTGTGTGTGTGTGTGTGAGTGTGTGTGGCTGTGTGGAAGTCAGACTGAGTCATACGGTTCCGACGCGCGGAAAGTCGCTGCAGCTCCGTTGCGCAGTTACGCAGACCTCCCCGACGATGCGTTTGGCAGGATGGTCCCAGCCATGGGGAGTCCAACCAGTCCTTGGAGTAATCCACCGGGTATCCTTATCCAGGTACTGTCCCCGTATAATCCCAGCGGTTTGGAAAGCCTGCCACGCCAGCCGTCCAAACGTCCTCTTGCTCAGTCACTTCCTCCCGCCCATGTCACTTCCCCCCATTTAAACCCTCCGGTACCCCCCATGATGATAAAAAAGAACAGACGAAAACCTCAGAATAATAACCGTCCTGCTTTACCCGTGCTTCATGAACAAAACAGTCAACTGACAGAAACCCTGGCCCAGACATAATTTGGGAAAATAGAGGAGGACAAAAAACTCAAAGGAAAAACCCCTCCCTACCCCAGATCTGTGGTCAGGAGTGCTGGTGGCTCACTACTCATTAATTAAAATCGAAATGGACAGTCACATGTTTGAGGAAGTTGAATGGTGTAATATTGTGTCTCTCTTTAAGGAAATCTGTTTTTTATTTTCGTTTTTTTTTTTTTTAACCGCACAATCTTATTGATAAATACCGGTAATAGCAATGAAATGCGAGCGCCCTTCCGTAAAATCTGCATTTGGGAAGGTTACGGGATTAACTGGGACAGAAATGCTTTGAATACAAGCTGTACATTTTTTTTTTGTAGTCACACCAAAACAATGATTTTCTTTCTTTAGTTGTTTTCAGGGATAAATGGATCTACGTGCAGAAAGGAAGCACAAAGGAGGTGAGTGCTGAAGTGGTGACTAGAACTTGAAAGATCTGTTTTTTTTGTTGGTTGAAGTGGAAATTTTAATAAAATAATTATTTTTAAATTTTGGTTTGTTTTTTTGGTTTTGCTTACAGCGCCATGGATACTGCACGCTCGGTGAAGCCCTCAACCGTCTAGACTTTTCCAGCGCAATTCAAGACTTGAGAAGATTTAACTATGTGGCAAAGGCGGGCAAAGATAATCTCACATATTTCTGAATCTCCTTCCAGATTTTTGTACCATTTTCTCTTCTCTAACACTCCCAAATTGTGTGTCTTTCCCACAGCTTTTCCAGTTAATAGCCAAGTCTCAGCTGACATCTTTGAGTGGAGCAGCCCAGAAAAACTATTTCAACATCCTCGAGAAGATTGTACGAAAGGGTGAGAGAAACCAGCACAGGGATTGACGATGACAATCGTGGTATTGAGCAGGCAGAACTTTCCTTGCGCTGTTCCTGATGTTAGATTTTAGATGTTTTCAGTAGAAGTTTTACAGAGAGCTGTGAGGCTCTGAGAAGTCAGATGATGTATTACTGTTCAGCCACGCCAATCCCATTGGACTAACCTCACAGGATGACCATAATCTTTCTTGTAAAGCAGTATTTTTAGTTGTAGGTTGGGGGTTTTTTGTATTCTGGGAGTACCTAAATGTCAGGAATATACTGAACTTTAAGGGTTTTAACAAAAATGCCATTTTAGTCTTTAGATGTCATCTTTTCTGAGCAATTCTTGGTATTTGTAGGTGCTTTTGTGAAGAAAACCTCATCTTAGAGAAGCAAAGATACACATTTTCCATGCCATTTCCTCTTGCGTCATGCTCTGACATGTATTCTCTACATTCTAAACCTTCGTTTTTTTTTCTGTCTTTTTTTTAAAATTTTGACACTAGTTGTTGAGGACCACTACAATCCTCGCCTGGTTAAGGAGCTCCTGCAAGACCTGAGCTCAACACTGCACAGTCTGACTATCCATGTTGGCAGATGTGTCCTGGTGGGCAATGTCAACATCTGGTTGTGTCGACTGGAGAGTATTTTCAAATGGCAGCAGCAGCTCAACAACCTGCAGATCCCAAAGGTACATTGCTGCATGTGCATAGGTCTCCATTTGTGTGATTCATGAGTGTTTGAAAGTATTCTGGGTTCAGGGTTAAATCTGTCATTACTAATTATTCCCTACAGCAAATGTGCACTGGTATGTCATTCAACGATTTACCAGTATACATGCAGAACAAGATCCTCTACAACCTATCTGATGCCTACGACATCATTAACCTGGGACAGGCCACACCCACTCTGCACAGCCTCAGTGAGAACAGGACTCTGTGGAAGAGCCTCTGCCACTTTCACTTCTCAGACAAGCAGGTGAGAGGAAGATCAGAGTCAGTCCTGAGGGTCAGATGAGGGTTTGGGGTTTTTTTCAGCCTGCTGTTGTGTCATTGGTGGACATATGGCTGCCAGGAGGTTCACCTATTGTCCACTAGAGGGCAGAATTGCCACAGTTAAGACAGTTCTTCACTCACACACTAAAGTGTACACACAACACAAACAGAAGTTTAATGTTAATCAGATATTGGCCTTAATTAGATCTACTTCCACTTTGTTCTGTTTATATTCTGATTCTCAGTTCCCTGTGTGTTAGATGGCTGTGTGTTCATTTCCATACGTTTTTGTGTGCAAATACAGTTCTGTAGAAATTTGGTCCTAACCCAGAGTGACAATGTGGATTGGAAGCTGATGTACTTCACCCTGCAGAAGCATTACCCCATGAAAGAGCAGTACGGCGACACCTTGCACTTCTGCAAACACTGTAGCATCGTCTTCTGGAAGGTAAACCAAACAGTGCAGCAACAGTGTGATTAATAGAGAAAATACAACACTTCTATCAGGTACACTGAAAATTGATACACTGAAAATGAGATAGTGTGTGGAGTTAAGCTTTTGCTTTTTTCTGCCCTGAAGCAGGGAGCAAATGCGTGTACACAAATTACATGTAGACTTGATGCCTGTCCCACTTCATGTCGGTCAGATGTGAGAGGCTGTCTCTCAAATCAAGGTTGGTACAGGAACTACAGTGTGTTCTGGTCCAGAGACAAAACATCCCATATCATTTGTACACTCAGACAATGAGTCACAGTCACTTGCAGATTTCTCTGGTTTTGAAGTAGAGCTGACTGATTTAGATTGTTTCAAACCAATTTTCAACCTAATTTATACCGATTTCACAGCTTCCCACTTGAGTATAGCAAGCAAGAACTCCAAGAAAGAAGATGAGGATAGAATAGGAGCGGTAAGGGCTGCAGGTGTAGGCTCTCTGTCAATTCTTCATGTCTTTACTGCATTGCCTCAATTTATCCTACCATGGAAGCTGAATCCGTGGCTTGGTTAGGGTAGCCTGCTGTCTGCCTGGTGCCATCCAGGTTTCTAGGGACCCAGGGGGGCTGGATCCTCAACAGAAGCACCGTAGTCTGAAACATTCTTGGGGCAGGAGTGGGTAACGTGGAATTAGTGCTGGCGAAGAATAAAAGTAATTACAGTACATTTATTCTTTACGTTGGTGGTTTCCTGTCTTACTCAGCAATAAGCCTGCCAAGTTTGAAGTAGGTTAGATAAGAAACCACACTGAGAGATTCCATCCATTATTGGAGAAATATGTCGTTATCGTGAAGTCTTTCGGCCATGATAATTGTTAAACAAAAACGAGAAAAATATCTAAAAGATCTTTAAGACATGTAAGTTTGCAAATGTTTCAGGGTATACCTTTAAAAATCCTTTGAAATACAGAAATACTTTAAATACCAGGCTTCTGATGACTCATCAGATTCATTTGCTGTATAAAAATTGAAGGAAGCACAAAAAGTGGACCTGACGATTCAAAGAGGAACAAACGCATTCGACTACACTGTAGCATCCTGTTTTCCACCAACCCAATCAATTCTGTACTCACACGTGTACATGGAGGGGTCAGAGGTCCAACCTCACTGACTCATGAGATCACCTGCATGTAAGCAAGACATCAAACTTCTGGATTATTAACCTCTGGGGAAGAATTGTATGTACTTGGACTACAAACGCAGCAGTCACAATGTTCTACAATCCCTTGTTTCACCTTTGTGATTATTTACTACCCTCAAAGCCTGTAATTCTCCTCGGCCTGGTCCCAATCCATTTTAACCTCTGCTCTCTCTGCATCCCTCTCCTTGCTTGTCTCCTCTCCTCCTGGTTCCCCATCTTCTCCCCTTAAGGATCGCCACCTGGCTTTGTTATTCAAGGTACTTTATGTCCCATCACGCCTTTCTGTTTTGTTTGGGTTTTTTTTAGGGGGGGGGGGGGATTCTCTCCCCAACAATTATTTATGACTTCCCATTCAGTTTCATCTTGTACTGTTTCAGTAGATGTCATCATGCTTTGCTGGATTAATCGTCACACAGTGTCTGCAGACCTTTTTAACAGCCTCTGAATGGACCACCTTGTTTTTGTTGGATCATCCTCCTTCCGAATGCATAAATTTGATGCAACTGAAACTATCAACTCTCATTGTGTCCCACATCTGTTAAGACAAACATACATGTTTACTAATGTTAAGGATCGTGTTTAAAGTTTAGTACTAACTTAGCTTAGCTGCCAATTCTGTCTGAACGTGGATGTTTCTCATCTGTAGACTGTATAAAGGAACAGACTTAGCTTCTGGGTAAGTACCTAGGATTCTGATGGCCAGCAGGGGGGGGACTAGTGGTCTCATTGTGTTGAAGTCCATGATTGTTTCTCAATTCCAAGGGAAGAACTTCAAATGGATATATTTTGGTGTCATGGAAGCGTGATGAAACACTTTAGCGGCTGCACCCACACTGGTAGGGGATTATTTTCAAAATACAAAAAGCCTACAAAGTTTGTGCTTCACATTCACACAAAGGTAGAAAATTTGTTGAAATTTGTCGTGTGGACTTTGTGTGGAAACCGCAGATCACGAATGATGCTGTTACCACCAGCCTCTTTCGTGTCTTTTTCCTTTAAAAGGAAAACCCAGCTGACATCACCAAGGATTATCTGAGGTCAACTTAGCATGAATAACAAATGTAAGGCACTACTGAGCTTATCTTTTCTTTTTGGAGTTGTTGTTCTGGACAAATCGTGAGGTCATGTTTGAGTGTCCTGATAAAACCAGCAAACGCCTGGGGATGTAACAGTTTTTACTTGTTATTTGAAGTGCTTAAGTCATGAGGGAACACTCTGGTAAACTGCTACTGCCTCTACGCCACCCTGACATTTGATGAGTCTGTGTTTATCTCAGTTAACACTTCCCTCGTGAGATATTATGGTCTGTATTGCTAGTTTGAGGTCTTCTTTAATGCAGCATGATGCTCATTTTATAAATTACCACCCAGTTTAGAATCAAACAGTTGACGAAGCAGGATGTGCATCAGGGTGCGGCTTCCTTATAACTGACATGTGTCACCCATGAGGACCTGTATCCGTCTCAGCTGATGGCAGTAGCAAGAAATGCGAAGTGGATGGTGGATGATATCCCAGCGGCTACGTCCGCTCTCTCATACAGTCTGTGGCTCACAGAATTTGACTTGCTCAGCCGTATTCGGTTGTTTAGTCTTGTGTTTTAGTCACCGTTTTTGAATTTAAGGTGTATTTGTTATTATATTTACTTTGTGAAATTTTTAATTCATTTCAGTGCTAAATATCTGAACATAGCTATTTGATGTTATTGTCGACATGTGCAATAAGATGTGTTGGCAATATTTCGGAGGTCCTCGAACTCTCTTTACCTCGAACAGGTCAGTTATCTTCTCAGAATAAATAGTTTTTGGATTGTTTTGCAGGACTGTGGCCACCCGTGTTCCGCCAATGACCCAGACAGCTGCCTCATGCCCATCTCTCCGCAGCACTTCATTGACCTCTTCAAATTCTAAGTTCTTCTTCAAGAGAAGACGCCGTCACATGCGAACCAGAGCATGTATGAGAACTTGATGTCGATAACCCAAATAACAAAGGGCTTGAGAGAAAGACTTTTCCTGTTTGCTTACGCACAAACGTCTCCACAGAGCATAGGGAAGAGAAAATATGCATTGAGTCTCGAGAATGTTGGTGATGAGGAAAATATAAAAGGAGCTGTGTTTTTCCTTTTGTTTGCACAAATCTTAATAGAGGAGAGAAAACTAAAAATATGGAAAAGGGGGTTTTAGCATGTAAATGGTAAAGTAAGTGCTGATAAGTGGAATAGATATGTTTAAATGTTTCAGAAAATGGTGAACAGTGAGGCAGATTAAACTTGTGTGTATTGTTGATGTAATGGGGTTAAAAATTCAGCTTTTTGGGGGGGGGGGGTCTACTTGTTACGGTTGTATTTTCTGCAATAACTGAATAATGTCCCGTTGGAGTCTCTGTTTACATGCCGTATGTCGTCCTTTGTGAAAGCTTGCAATGCTTTTGAAGGCATTAACACTGAATGAAAATAATGTCAATCTCCATTATATACATTTTTATGTGCTACTTCTGTGAGAACTGTCAAACGGTGACAGCTGAAATGTAAAGCATTATTTATGGGTGATGGGGAAGTTTTGTATATTTCCAACTTTTTTGATATTCCTTAACTGTTACAAACCTCTTGATGGTACTATCATGGCTTCTATGAGAAAGGAACTAGCTCTACAATAATTAAATATTTCCAAAAAAACTGTTTCTGGACACTTTTAAATCTTCTCCTGTGGTTAGTCGATAGGGTTGACAGAAATGTGTGTGTGTGCTTAAAGGCCTACAAAAGTACAGAAACCAAGGAATTCCATTCATGCAATACATATTTTATGCCAATTTCTCATGATACTAGAAAAGCATCTCATGAGGCAAGCACAAGATATTTATCATAATGCTCGTTATGTTGATAGTAAGATAATATTGTCATAGCTCGTTGTGTGTGTGTGTGTTTGGGGGGAGAAAAATAGCCTTTCTCAGCTTCCGTAGAAGGAATTGCTGAATAGAGACACTTTTCCTAGTAGCAATTTTTTGTTACAGCTTCAAATTCATGTGTATATATTTTGAGAACAAACGTAAGGTAAGATTGTCACACTAGATGTTTATTTTTCAGCATTTTAGAAAATAAATCAGGAAACAGGCATCAGACCTGTATCCGTACACTTGAGTCAAAAAGTCATATTACAACAAAGAGAAGACTAGTAAGGCAAAAACCAGTGGCATGAAATTAAAACCACTCTCATTCAAGGGAAAGAAAATCCTTGAAGGCAATAAATTCCTTGTCATTGCCTGAGTGCACATATATAACAGGTACACCATGCAAACACAGCATTCATAAACTGACCAGTGTTTAATAAATCAAACTAAATCGCACACTTGTGCTTCTCTTGCTGGTGAACCTGCGACATCCATTAGTGACCCACCTGCGCCAGCTTGGACGTTACTCAGAGTAAACATGATTCAAGGCACTTGACAGATGCACAGTGTCACCTCCCGCTTGAGAAACTACAGACTTTAAACTTCTTATGGGTTCAGTTATTACAATATTCAGCATTTGATTAAAAGTTTCTTAAACAGGCTGGCACAGGAAAACTATTCAAACCAATGTTTGACGTTTAATTACGCCTGAAAAAAAAAAACAGCGTCGCTTTGACATCAAGTTCCTGCCAACAAAAATAGCGGTCATCAGTATTCAACATAAAACCGATGTTGGCATCAGATGTCCTGACTTTAAATTTTTTTGTCACCTACTGTCACATCCTACATTCACCCAAATATTAAGGTCAAATAATGTTGGTCGCTAGCTAGGTGCTTGCTAGGGAGGTAGCCTTTCTTTATCAGTACACGAGTGTACTTATATAACCCACAGATACATCCATTACAACAACAGTACTTCAGACACTTTTCACATCCAACTTGTATTCCAGATTTCGAAAGTATTTCAAGAGTTGCGTCATGATTGTACAGTTCAGGTTGAGGCCTCAGGCTGCCATTTGCCTCTCAGTTGATGTAACTGCATAGCAGCTAACAAAATGAAATACATTCTTTTGTTAATTCTTAAAGCGATACTTCATCCCCCCCCCCCCCAAAAAATGTATGTTGCATTTCAAATACACACAAATAGGTGACCTGAGCTAACACACACATTTTTTTTCACCACTGCCACAAGAGTCAGCTACATAGCCTATATTTAGCTTGAAGCTAATGCTGACTGATGGCTAAAAGTAGCAAAACTGCACAAAAACACTCATTTAAAACTCGCAGGCACATCATCCAGATAATCGACATCTTTCTTTCTTTTTTTTTTGTGCCACATGCTTGGTAATCCACAGACGCTTAGATTTGAGCCAAAAACAAACTAACATTTCTGAATTCAATGCTCCAAGTTCACCGCAACACACAATGTGACCAGCATTCATTCACTCATCTGTTGGTTTATTTTTAGCTTGAATTAAATGTTTATGTATTATTGAGTATGCAGCTGGATAAAAAAAAACAAAAAAAACCCAGCCTGAACACTATTAGACAGTGAATTTTAAAAGTGACAGCTTTGCTTTGATCAGTTTTGCTGTTGTTAGGTGGTTTTAGCTTGAAGCGGCTAGGTACTTCTGTATTCTGGAGTTACTGTGTAGCTGTAGCTCTTTGTGGGGCAAAAATATATTTTTTCTCTTTTTGGGTGTAGTAACTCTTTTAAGTCGCCAAGCAGGTTTGCATATTCAACTGCCACCAGTGGAGGTCATATTTACAGTGATACAGTAGTTTTAAGGCTTTCATTGGTTGTATTTTACAGTTTATTTCAAACTAGCAACCCTGTTTTACCAAAGTGGCCTAAAAAAAAAGTCCAAAGGAAAAAAAAAAACTACATATATTGTCTTCAAGGACTTCAGCGCTAAAAAAAAAAGTCAAACTTCATATGTTATATTCAAGTGTACACTACAGCATCTCAATACCACTGGTTATTAAAACCGGTTTCATCCAGAGCAAGACAATAGAGATTATTTGGTTCAGGTCTTCATCCTCTTTATTGGTACACAGGTGAGGAGGGAGGTGTCTCAAAGGTGAAAGTGACTTCTATTTAAAGCCCTCCCACGCGTTCTCTGACACAATTCCTCTGCTCATCCGGCTTATGCCAGCCAGCTTGACTTTGGCGCGGGCTGTCCACCTGACGGGAGCTGTAGAATCCTTGGAGTCTGACAGGTTAGCATAGTGGGAGGAATCCTCCTCCAGACCCCGGCCTGCCCATGCAGCCAGTTCCAATGGTAGCCCTAAGGAGTCGGGGAAAGATACCAGCTTGTCCCCTTTATGACCTTTGTCCTCCAGGGCTTCATCAGTCCCAGCCTCTGTTACATTCTCAAGCTGAGGTGGTTCCCAGCCCTCCATCTTCTCCAGTTTTTTGGTAGGTGATATTTGCCTCATTGTCATGGTAACGCTTTCCCAAAAACAGTGCCCTTTCTCTGGCTTGTCCTTCTTTTCCTTCTCCTTCTCGTCATCTTTAATTTTCTTGTGAGACCTTCAGAGAAACACAAGAAAAATATTACTGGTCTGCAGTGTGAAATATTTCACACCAAAGTTAACAAAGTCTCACTTGAACACTCGCATCTTAACTGTAAGTGGAGTATAAGTGGAACTTTTCCTCTCACAGCAAGTCAGTATAGGAACTCCCTTGTGTTTGTCAGGGTGAGGTGATTAATTTGAGTTTTCCTCTGTACATGTTCTACTTCCTTGAAGGGTCTAAATGTTAATAACTTGGCAAATTAAGCCGGCTGATACTGCAAGTGGACGCGGTGGCCTTTCCCCTATCTTATTTGGAAGTGTTGCTCATTCATAAAATGATCTTTATAGTTAAATCCAAGCCTATGCAAGCCTGAGTGATGCCAGTTCCAAGACATGCACTATAGATGCTACAGAGGGGGAGGTAGAGAGACCAGTAAGGTTTGCTTCCTTCCTGTAAGGCTAAGTTGAGGGCTAAAATAACTAATTCAGGTATTCAGGAACAAATTCGAGCACAAGAACGAGGCCCATTGTACAGATGTCCAAAAGCAAGTTTTACTTGAGGTTTTACTGTTAATTCAAGGTTTCACATTAAATAAATATCCATTTAAATTTCTGTCAATTGGTTGGAAAACATCATTGGCAGCATGAAATGAGATAAGCCTGTTGAAGAGCCCAAAAAAGGCAACATTTTGCCTGATTTATCCATCTGACAATGGCATTTCAGTGTCACAATATCCAGAAGATATGTGGATTGTGAAAATATCAATATTTACTTGTGTGGGGAAAGAATCAGACATAATTTGCGCTCACGTTCAACCCTCCCACTAGAGTGAAGAAACTCAAGACTTGCTGCTAGTCTTATCAAGTCAAAATTTTATTTACACAACCGAAATTCCAAAATTCCTTTTTTTTTTTTCCCCCTCAGGGTGGCACTAAAATCTGTACCATGTGCAAATACCTCTGTCTTTGTACCCCTCTTTCGAGTGGGAAAAAAAAGCTAACAAGCGTGCTAAGCTAACTAGTGGCTAACTGGTCTCTGTGGGTCTCAGCTCTTCCACACAGACGATCTTGCTGGCCGTCTCTGGTGAAGATTTCAAATCAGTGTATTCCACCCAAAAAATATGATTGATCCTTTAAAGCTTTTTTATTTTTTTCACTTTACATAGCACTAACTTATCTTGATCTCACTGAATATTTAACAACACAGTGACAAAACTTCTGTAACTGAAAAAAATTGTTGAAGAGAAACAAAATAGAAATTCCTAAGAGCCCCAAAACGATACATGTAAATCCAAAAATCGATGAAATAATAAAGTCGGACGAGCGGTGCCGCAGGGAAGCAATCATCTGTGGATGAGTTACGGTGTGCTACAGCCTCACCCTCTGCGGTCTGCCAGCTTCACCTCACTCAACAAGAGATGCTCATCGTCTTTCGAGGAGAACATCTTCTTCTCCCTTCTGGACTCTTTCTTGGACATGATCTTCTTCACCTTGGCCTCCTGACAGAAAGCAACAAACAAGGTTTGATATGCGGCGCTGACATGAATCACCTCATCTGTTGCATGTTGGGCTTGCTCCTGCGTCTTCGATTCCTCTTTGTGAGTTACTCGTGCTCCCTGAAGAGGGATTTTTCATGGCGTCAACTTTGTGGGAATTTAGGAAAAGAGCAGAATCTCCCTGAAACTCCCTCACTGAACTCCCAAAGCCAATATCTATCTATCATCCCCCCATTCATGGCAACATAGTGCAAAAAACGACAACGACAACAAAAACAATGGCATAGCAAAAATAACCACGCTTCATAGAAGAGTTCTCTCACTTCCTTTAATAGCATGAGAGTATTGAAAAAGTGTTTGAGATTCTAGGCAGAGGGGAACTTGTAAATCCTGGTTGGTTTGCGCCGGTTAGCATCATTGCTCTTTACCGTGAAGTTTTCCGCAAACAAAACCTGCCGAGGGAACATTACTAACAGTCGTCGGACTGGTAACTGCCACGAAACGCTGGTTTGACTTTCAGTCACTGTGACACTTTGCCAGTTCCTGTGTGATAAATATAGGCCTCAAGGCAGTTTGAGTGTGCGTCCGGCAGTTTAAAACAGCTGGCGTACTTCAAAATGTGCATGTCTTGCGCTCTGCCCATCCAGCATTCTACTAAAGCACCATCATTAGCGTGTCACATCTTTTATTTTTGTTAAATTGGTTGCAAAAAATAAACAAACCATGAATTTGGATTTAAGGAAGTAAATTTAAGGGAGTAAGTCTTGGTGGGACTCAACATTACGAACAGTTTAGTTTTGTTAACTTTGGAAACAGCCAGGCCAGCAATGACTCTTGTTGCCACGGTAAATGAATCAATTGCTAGTCTAGTTATAGCATCTCTGCAACCAGAAAAAGAAAAAAAAAAAGTTTCCAAAAATGTCCATCAAATTATATAAATTTCAACATTTTGCTGTTGAGAAATGTTATATATTCAGGTGCAGTATTATTGATGGATGCAAATAGAGAAATTCTGACAGGCATTCCAGATTAGGACCCTCTTCTCTCTCTGAAACCCCCTGGACTCCTCTTCACATCCAAATTCCTCCCTGCCCTTGCAGCTTTCTAACAAGCACCACCCTACTTGGCATTTATGGAACAAACTTTTGGCTCCCTTTCTCCCCGTGCCTGGGAAGAATTCCCAATGTCAACGGTCAAGGCCATAACGTTCACTCCTACTCGCGTCCGTGCCTGCCTTTGCTTAACCAAAACATTCTCAGTATTCACATGATTAGATTAATGTGTTTGACCCATGCAGCTCCTTAGTTTAAACTGTGTTGTCTGTTACTATATCACCTATGAAGGGGGGGTTAAACTCACATCCCTGTGTACAGCTCACCGGCTCGCATGGTTCAGCCTCCCCTGTTTGCTTCTCTTTGTTTCAGGAGGATGCGACAGTAGCTCCGACACGTAAACAACATGAAAGCGGGGATACAAACAGGAACATGTACAATAAGTCCTGTCACCAGGACCGGGATCAAGTGTAAGAATGTTTAGATAACATGAACTTTTACAGAACAGTATGTCCTGTCCCGTATATGAGCTACACAAGCTCAGATTTATCCAGCACACACGTGAGCACACTCATGATCCCACTCATGACCGCGCCTCACCTTTAAAACTATGTGCTGTGTGGTGGATTTGCAAATGTTACAGCCTAACTTTGGTGAAAGCACAGGCAGGCACTGATTAATGGAAAATCAAATGTTCTCCCCTCATCATCGCACGG